>NW_024608760.1:0-79302 GCF_018296145.1 Oncorhynchus tshawytscha | reverse complement strand
ATATATGAATGAGTGATGGTACAGAGCAGCATAGGCAAGATACAGTAGATGATATCGAGTACAGTATATACATATGAGATGAGTATGTAAACCAAGTGGCATAGTTAAAGTGGCTAGTGATACATGTATTACATAAGGATGCAGTCGATGATATAGAGTACAGTATCTACGTATGCATATGAGATGAATAATGTAGGGTAAGTAACATTATATAAGGTAGCATTGTTTAAAGTGGCTAGTGATATATTTACATCATTTCCCATCAATTCCCATTATTAAAGTGGCTGGAGTAGAGTCAGTGTCATTGACAGTGTGTTGGCAGTAGCCACTCAATGTTAGTGGTGGCTGTTTAACAGTCTGATGGCCTTGAGATAGAAGCTGTTTTTCAGTCTCTCGGTCCCAGCTTTGATGCACCTGTACTGACCTCGCCTTCTGGATGACAGCGGGGTGAACAGGCAGTGGCTCGGGTGGTTGATGTCCTTGATGATCTTTATGGCCTTCCTGTAGCATCGGGTGGTGTAGGTGTCCTGGAGGGCAGGTAGTTTGCCCCCCGGGTGATGCGTTGTGCAGACCTCACTACCCTCTGGAGAGCCTTACGGTTGAGGGCGGTGCAGTTGCCATACCAGGCGGTGATACAGCCCGCCAGGATGCTCTCGATTGTGCATCTGTAGAAGTTTGTGAGTGCTTTTGGTGACAAGCCGAATTTCTTCAGCCTCCTGAGGTTGAAGAGGCGCTGCTGCGCCTTCCTCACGATGCTGTCTGTGTGAGTGGACCAATTCAGTTTGTCTGTGATGTGTATGCCGAGGAACTTAAAACTTGCTACCCTCTCCACTACTGTTCCATCGATGTGGATGGGGGAGTGTTCCCTCTGCTGTTTCCTGAAGTCCACAATCATCTCCTTAGTTTTGTTGACGTTGAGTGTGAGGTTATTTTCCTGACACCACACTCCGAGGGCCCTCACCTCCTCCCTGTAGGCCGTCTCGTCGTTGTTGGTAATCAAGCCTACCACTGTTGTGTCGTCCGCAAACTTGATGATTGAGTTGGAGGCGTGCATGGCCACGCAGTCGTGGGTGAACAGGGAGTACAGGAGAGGGCTCAGAACGCACCCTTGTGGGGCCCCAGTGTTGAGGATCAGCGGGGAGGAGATGTTGTTGCCTACCCTCACCACCTGGGGGGCGGCCCGTCAGGAAGTCCAGAACCCAGTTGCACAGGGGCGGGGTCGAGACCCAGGGTCTCGAGCTTGATGACGAGCTTGGAGGGTACTATGGTGTTGAATGCCGAGCTGTAGTCGATGAACAGCATTCTCACATAGGTATTCCTCTTGTCCAGATGGGTTAGGGCAGTGTGCAGTGTGGTTGAGATTGCATCGTCTGTGGACCTATTTGGGCGGTAAGCAAATTGGAGTGGGTCAAGGGTGTCAGGTAGGGTGGAGGTGATATGGTCCTTGACTAGTCTCTCAAAGCACTTCATGATGACGGATGTGAGTGCTACGGGGCGGTAGTCGTTTAGCTCAGTTACCTTAGCTTTCTTGGGAACAGGAACAATGGTGGCCCTCTTGAAGCATGTGGGAACAGCAGACTGGTATAGGGATTGATTGAATATGTCCGTAAACACACCGGCCAGCTGGTCTGCGCATGCTCTGAGGGCGCGGCTGGGGATGCCGTCTGGGCCTGCAGCCTTGCGAGGGTTAACACGTTTAAATGTCTTACTCACTTCGGCTGCAGTGAAGGAGAGACCGCATGTTTTCGTTGCAGGCCGTGTCAGTGGCACTGTATTGTCCTCAAAGCGGGCAAAAAAGTTATTTAGTCTGCCTGGGAGCAAGACATCCTGGTCCGTGACTGGGCTGGGTTTCTTCCTGTAGTCCGTGATTGACTGTAGACCCTGCCACATGCCTCTTGTGTCTGAGCCGTTGAATTGAGATTCTACTTTGTCTCTGTACTGGCGCTTAGCTTGTTTGATAGCCTTGCGGAGGGAATAGCTGCACTGTTTGTATTCAGTCATGTTACCAGACACCTTGCCCTGATTAAAAGCAGTGGTTCGTGCCTTCAGTTTCACACGAATGCTGCCATCAATCCAAGGTTTCTGGTTAGGGAATATTTTAATCGTTGCTATGGGAACGACATCTTCAACGCACGTTCTAATGAACTCGCACACCGAATCAGCGTATTCGTCAATGTTGTTGTCTGACGCAATACGAAACATCTCCCAGTCCACGTGATGGAAGCAGTCTTGGAGTGTGGAGTCAGCTTGGTCGGACCAGCGTTGGACAGACCTCAGCCTGGGAGCTTCTTGTTTTAGTTTCTGTCTGTAGGCAGGGATCAACAAAATGGAGTCGTGGTCAGCTTTTCCGAAAGGGGGGCGGGGCAGGGCCTTATATGCGTCGCGGAAGTTAGAGTAACAATGATCCAGGGTCTTTCCACCCCTGGTTGCGCAATCGATATGCTGATAAAATTTAGGGAGTCTTGTTTTCAGATTAGCCTTGTTAAAATCCCCAGCTACAATGAATGCAGCCTCCGGATAAATCGTTTCCAGTTTGCAGAGAGTTAAATAACGTTCGTTCAGAGCCATCGATGTGTCTGCTTGGGGGGGGATATATACGGCTGTGATTATAATCGAAGAGAATTCTCTTGGTAGATAATGCGGTCTACATTTGATTGTGAGGAATTCTAAATCAGGTGAACAGAAGGATTTGAGTTCCTGTATGTTTCTGTCATCACACCATGTCACGTTAGTCATAAGGCATACACCCCAATACAGTACATGCCAGGGAATTATATGTAAGGAGAGGGGGGAAAAAGGGATAGATAGATAGATACAAAAGTATGTGGACATTCAAATTAGTGGATTCGGCTATGTCAGCCACACCTGTTGATGACAGCTGTATAAAATCGAGCACACAGCCATGCAATCTTCTTATATAAACATTGGCAGTAGAATGGCCTTACTGAAGAGCTCAGTGTCTTTCCACGTGGCACCGTCATAGGATGACACCTTTCCAGCAAGTCAGTTGGTCACATTTATGCCCTGCTAGAGCAGCCCTGGTCAACTGTAAGTGCTGTTATTGTGAAGTAGAAACGTCTAGGAGCAACAACGGCTCAGCTGCAAAGTCGTAGGCCACACAAGCTCACAGAAAGGGACCACTGAGTGCTGAAGTGCGTAGCATTTAAAAAATCATCTATCCTCGGTTGCAACACTCCCTACCATGTTCCAAACTGCCTCTGGAAGCAACGTCAGCACAATAACTGTTCATTATTCATGAAATGCGTTGCCGAGCTGCCTCACGTCAGCTAGAGTGATGTAAAGCTCGCCTCCATTGGACTCTGGAGCAGTGGAAACGCTTTCTCTGGAGTGATCAATCACACTTTATCATGTCGCAGTCGAATATGTGTTTGGCAGACACCAGGAGAACGCTTCCTGCCCCAATGCATTGTGCCAACTGTAAAGTTTGGTGGGGGGAGGAATAATGGTCTGGGGCTGGTTTTCATGTTCAGACTAGGCCCCTTAGTTCCAGGGAAGGAACATTTTAACGCTCCAGCATTCAATGACATTATATTCTAAGTTGGAGGCATTCTATGCTTCCAATTTAGAATAGATATAGACAGATGTAGAAAAGAGGGAGAGGAAGAGAGAGAGAGATGATAGAGTTGTCTTTCTATGGTTTGATTAGGCCAAGTGCATATGTAACACAAGTCTTCAGGGTTATGTCTAGTTCAAGCTGGCTCCAAAGTAATCCGACTTATAAGAAACCCAGAAACCCTCATATGATTTTTATTTGTGGTTGAAAAACCAGTCCCTAAGGATTTCACCTAAACGAATGTGACTCTTTAGGACTTGAGCTGTTTCCTGCTCTTTTTCAACTCTGTGATAACGCTGTCTTTAAGCTCTTCAGGGCCTGATGGAGGTAAGTGCTTCGCAGTTTGCCTTCGTGTGAACCCGGCTTTTCTCCCCCGCTGGCGAGGAGAGATGGGAACTGGGGGCCAGGCCACAATAAAGGGCCAAGTCTGAAACTGAAGCCTTTAGCTGGAATTAGGGTGTCAAGTGTCCTTCCACAGACTTTTGATCAGCAGCGTTTGATTGGACTCTCAGCTTCTCTCTTAACAAATTCCAGTCGTGTGAATTTATCTGCGGTGTACTCCTCTAATATTGTGACATCCCCGTTTGTGCACACACACACACACACACACACAAACACACACACAATTACATACATGATCACACACGCACACACACACACACTCCCGCACCCATACATCAAGAGGCCGTATGGAATGTTTTGTTTCAGATTATTCAGAGATTTTTAAGTAGCCTAATTGGATTTGATTAGTTTCACCACTAATCAAAGTGAATAAAATATCACACAAAGGGAACCAGAATCCACAGAGGAAGCTATAGATAGTTAAATTGAGCCTCTTAAAGATAGTCTAATTTTTTTTCAATTTTCGCCTAAAATTACATACCCAAATCTAACTGCCTATAGCTCAGGCCCTGAAGCAAGGATATGCATATTATTGGTACCATTTGAAGGAAACACTTTGAAGTGTGTGTACATTTGAAATGAATGTAGGAGAATATAACACATTAGATCTGGTAAAAGATAATACAAAGAAAGAAACAACAGATTTTTTTGTATGTATTTTATGTACCGTCATGTTTGAAATGCAAGAGAAAGGCCATAACGTATATTCCAGCCTAGGTGCAATTTTGATTCTGGCCACTAGATGGCAGGAGTGTATGTGCAACGTTTTAGACTGATCCAATGAACCATTGCATTTCTGCTCAAAATGTTGTATCAAGACTACCCAAATGTGCTTAATTTGTTTATTAATAACCTTTCATGTTCAAAACTGTAGCATGGTATACTTTCACTGTAATTGCTACTGTAAATTGGACAGTGCAGTTAGATTAACAATAATTTAAGCTTTCTGACAATATCAGATATGTCTATGTCCTGGGAAATGTTCTTACTACGTACAACCTCATGCTAATCATATTAGCCCACGTTAGCTCAACCTTCCCGCAGGAGACCCACCAATCCTGAAGAAGACACACACACAAACACACACACACACACACACACACACACACACACATACACACACACACACACACACACACACACACACACACATGATGCTTTACAATACTGATGATCTAGCACAACTAGCTCTACCATCTTGACTAGCTTGATGGCCAGAATATAAAGCAGACAATATAAAGCAGACAATATAACAATATAAACAGACAATATAAACAGACAATATAAAGCAGACAAATATAAAGCAGACAGTATAAAGCAGACAATATAAAGCAGACAATATAAACAGACAATATAAACAGACAATATAAAGCAGACTCGGTCAAAGATTTCTGCCTTTTTTTTAACTCGCCAAGTCACCAAAACCAATGTTATTGGCCAATACTCAGTCTTAGATATTTGACCGAAACTGCATCAATCTCAATTCACCAGAAGTTCTGAACACACTGAATTGAAAAAGCATGAGTGTATGTTTGCAGTGGAGGCTGCTGAGGGGAGGACGGCTCATAATAATGGCTGGAACGGAGTCGATGGAATGCCATCAAACACATGGACACCGTGTGTTTGATTTATTTGACACCATTCCACTGATTCTGCTCCAGCCATTACCACAAGCCCGTCCTCCCCAATTAAGGTGGCACCAACCTCCTGTGGTATGTTGATACCCTAGTAGATCTTGCCTTATTTACACACTCTGTTCAAGACTGCTGGTTCCAATGGCCCAGCTAGGGCATGGTGCTTGATTTTGATAGAGTTGCGGTGTGATTCCCACATCATTCGTGCAAAATAACCATGTTGTTTTGCATAAAACAAGTCTGGTTAATGACACCACGTAATAGGAGGCTGCAGCCATCCATCTCCAGCTGTGACTGAGCTGTTCCTCATGTTGTTGGTCCCCTCTTAGTCCCTCTTCACTTCACAGTACACAAATCTCCTAGTCAGCTCAATGAGCACATAAAGATGGGAGGGAGAGAGGGGGGAGGGGGGGGGTCGATGAGTCCCATATTTAGGCAAAGGAGCAACGCCCTTTACTCAAAAAAACCATTTCAAATCATCCCTTTATCCTCTTGTGTTCTGGCTCTGGCACAACCCATCAGTTTCAGGATCAATCAGACGCCCCGAATGTGTTCGCATTCAATGAAGGGTCGGGGAGGTACTCATATCCAGACTCATTGCGGAGAAGAAACTAACATCCGTGGGCGTGGCGTGGCATAGCGTTTGGCCGGAGCAAGGAATCTGGGTCGCCAGGCAAGGGTCAGCCAGGGATGTTATTCAACCCTTCTGGCTGCAACATCCATGGATTAGTGTGTGTGTGTGTGTGTGTGTGTGTGTGTGTGTGTGTGTGTGTGTGTGTGTGTGTGTGTGTGTGTGTGTGTGTGTGTGTGGTCCATAGCCAAAACCATATGGTCACGGTTAGAAGGTGGATTATTTTCAATGGTTGAATGATCAAAACATATTTCCCAACTCCCTCACCACCTCCGCCACGGGAAAACAAATGAATCCTACATTTTAATGGCATTCCAGGGAATCTTTGTGCGTGGGGCTGCTGTTTCCGTGTTTCACGGATCTCAATGGTGTGGCAGGGGCAATCTGGCCGGGAATTTCTGGCTGAGAGATCAGAGGGGGTGATTTATATGGAAGTATTTTATGGTTAGGGAAGAGAGAGAGTAGAAGGAAGAGAGGGAAGAGAGGGAGGAAAGGAAGAGAGGGAAGAGAGGGAGGAGAGGGAAGAGAGGGAGGATAAGGAAGAGAGGGAGGAGAGGAAAAGAGGGAAGAGAGGGAGGAGAGGGAAGAGAGAGGAGAGGGAGGAGAGGGAAAAGGGGGAAGAGAGGAAGGAGAGGAAAAAGAGGGAAGAGAGGGAGGAGAGGGAAGAGAGGGAGGATAAGGAAGAGAGGGAGGAGAGGACAAGAGAGAGAGGAGAGGGAAGAGAGAGGAGAGAGAGAGGAGAGGAAAGAGAGAGAAGAAAGGGAAGAGAGAGGAGAGGAAAGAGAGAGAATAGAGGGAAGAGAGAGAATAGAGGGAAAAGGTAGGGAGACAGACAGAAATGCACAGTACTTTAATGGAGGTCTGAGGCACAGAGACAAGCCAAGATGAGGAGGAGAGTCTGTAGGGTTCAAGTTAGGGTCTGATACAAGGAGGCAAGCTAAGCTGGGGAGAAGAGTCTGGGGATGTGTTAGCGTTGTGAGTTAGGGTCTGGAGGGTTAGGGTTAGGATCAGGGAGCCAAGTGGAGGCACTGAGACAGGGAGACAGGGAGCCAAGTGGAGGCACTGAGAAGAGTCTGGAGGGTGACGTCTGAGGGTTAGGGTTAGGTCTACCTCTGACAAGCCCCTCAGTAAACTAATAAAAATGATCAAGCATCTCAGAAAAGCGCTACAAATAGCCCACAGAAACAAGGTTCATGACATCGATAACATGCTAGTACCAGGTAACATTCATATACTGTCTCTGAAACTCACTTAGATAATACCCTTGACGATACAGTGGTAGCAACACATAACATCTACATGAGAGACAGGAATGCCAATGGAGGAGGTGTTGCTATTTATATTCCTGTGAAGCTTAGAGAGGACCTCATACCAAATGCTGTTGAAGTAATATGGCTCCAGGTTCACCTGTTTATTCTTGTGGGGTGTTGCTATAGACCACAAAGTGCTAACAGTTAGTATATGGATAATGTATGTGAAATGCTTGATAACGTATGGGATACAAACAGAGAGGTATAGGTTACGTAAATTTCACTCAAGAAAAAGCTTCAAACTGTAACCAATACCTGAAACCTGGTTCAGGTAATCTGTCAACCTACCAGGGTATTTACAAATCATCCACATGTATTGATCAGATCTTTACTAATGCTGCAGACATTTGCTGCATATTGATGAGGAATTAAAAATGGTATGTTTGAGAGAGACGAGGCAAAAGGAATGGCAAATAAGTCCGGCTGCACAGCTGATCGGCAAACATACTGCAAATTGAGAAATCATGTGACTAAACTAAACAAAAAGAAGAAGAAACTGTCCTATGAAACAAAGATAAATTATATAAAGAATGATGTAAAAAGCTTTGGAGCACCTTTAATGATATTTGGGGGAAAATGCAAACTCAGCTCCTTTATTGATTGAATCAGATGGCTCAATTCATCACAAAACCCACTGATAATGCAAACTACTGTAATTATATTTTCATTGGATTAGAAAACTCAGGCATGACATGCTAACAACAAATTCTGAACCTACACATCCATTCATAACTGACGAAATTATGAAAGACAAGCGTTGTCATTGTTTATTCCATAAAGTGAGTGTGGAAGAGGTGAAAAAATTATGACAAGCGAACTGGGTCTGATGATTTGAATGGAAAATGAATGAGGATGATAGTGGACTATTGCCACTCCTACTTACCATCTCTTCGATCTAAGCTTACAGTACAGTGTGTGACCTCAGGCCTGGAGGGAAGAAAAGCCATTCCGCTACCCAAGAAGAGCAAAGAACCCTTTATTGACCAATCAGCCTGTTACCAACCCTTAGCAAACTATTGGAAAAAATGGTGTTTGACCAGATACAATGCTAATTCACAGTAAACAAATTAACAACAGATATTCAGGACACTTATAGGGAAGGACATTCAACATGTACAGCACTTACACACATTACTGATGATTAGCTGAAAGATGATTGTTGGAGCTGTTTTGTTTGACTTCAGTGCAGCTTTTACATTATCAATCATAATCTGCTGAGGGGAGGGGCATACGGGAGTTTGGCTGAGTCAGGTTGGAGACCTGAGCCAACTCCCGTGCTTACCGTGGCTAGCTTCGTACTGGTCAGGCACAGTGTTATGCGGTGGAGCGCACGGTGTCTCCAGTGCGCGTTCACAGCTCGGTGCGCTACATCCCAGCTCCCCGCATCTGCCAGGCTAGGTGAGCATCCAGCCATGACGGATGGTTCCGGCTCAGTGCGCCTGGTCTCCAGTGCGTCCCTTCAGCCCCGGATATCCTGCGTCGCCTTGGCACACTGTGTCTCCAGTATATCTGCACCGCCCAGTGCGTTCTGTGCCAGCGCCCGCATTTGCAGGTCGAAGATAACCACCCAGCCAGGACGGGTTGTGCAGGCTCTAAGCTCGAGACCTCCAGTGCGCCTCCACGGCCCAATGTATCCGGTGCCCCGCCAAGGACAAAGCCTCCTGTATGTCTCCCCAATCTGGTGAGTCCTGTGCCTGCGCTCAGAACTAATCCTCCTGTATGTCTCCCCAACCTGGTGAGTCCTGTGCCTGCTCCCAGAGCCCAGAGCCAGGCCTCCCGTCCTCCCACTCCAGTGATGATCCATGGAAAGAAGCCTCCAGTGATGATCCATGGCAAGAAGCCTCCAGTGATGATCCATGGAAAGAAGCCTCCAGTGATGATCCATGGCAAGAAGCCTCCAGTGATGATCCATGGAAAGAAGCCTCCAGTGATGATCCATGGCACTAAGCCCCAGTGAGGAGTCATGGCACGAAGCCTCCAACGACGGTCCCCAGTCCGGAGTCTCCAGCTACATTCTCCAGTCCGGAGTCTCCAGCGACGTTCTCCAGTTCGGAGCCTCCAGCGACGGTTTCCAGTCCGGAGCCTCCAGTGACGGTCTCCAGTCCGGAGCCTCAGCGACGGTGCCCAGTCCGGGACCCGCAGCGATGGTGCCCAGTCTGGGGCCCAGCCTGTGAGGGTGCCCAGTCCGGGCTCCCCCAGCCTGGTGAGTCCTGTGCCTGCTCCCAGCCTGGTGAGTCCTGTGCCTCCAGCGACGGTTTCCAGTCCGGAGCCTCCAGCGACGGTTTCCAGTCCGGGGCCTCCAGCGACGTTCTCCAGTCCGGAGTCTCCAGCGACATTCTCCAGTCCGGAGCCTCCAGCGACGGTTTCCAGTCCAGGGCTTCCAGCGACGGTTTCCAGTCCGCAGCCTCCAGCGACGGTCCCCAGTCCAGGGCCCGCAACGAGGGTCCGTGTCCGGGGAGCCTCCAGCGACGGTCTCCAGTCCAGAGCCTCCAGCGACAGTGCCCAGTCCGGGCCCGTAGCGAAGGTGCCCAGTCCCGGGCCCGCGGCGAGGCTGCTCAGTCCGGGGCCCGTGGCGAGGATGCCCAGTCCGGGGCCCGCAATGAGGGTCCCCGCACCAGAGGTGCCACCAAAGTGGGGTGAGCCAGTGGTGGAGCGGGGTCTGCGTCCCGCACCTGAGCCGCCACCGCGGATAAATCCAAATCAAATCAAATGTATTTATATAGCCCTTCGTACATCAGCTGATATCTCAAAAAGTGCTGTACAGAAACCCAGCCTAAAACCCCAAACAGCAAGCAATGCAGGTGTAGAAGCACGGTGGCTAGGAAAAACTCCCTAGAAAGGCCAAAACCTAGGAAGAAACCTAGAGAGGAACCAGGCTATGTGGGGTGGCCAGTCCTCTTCTGGCTGTGCCGGGTGGAGATTATAACAGAACATGGCCAAGATGTTCAAATGTTCATAAATGACCAGCATGGTCGAATAATAATAAGGCAGAACAGTTGAAACTGGAGCAGCAGCACGGTCAGGTGGACCGGGGACAGCAAGGAGTCATCATGTCAGGTAGTCCTGGGGCATGGTGCTAGGGCTCAGGTCAGTTGAAACTGGAGCAGCAGCACGGCCAGGTGGACTGGGGACAGCAAGGAGTCATCATGTCAGGTAGTCCTGAGGCATGGTCCTAGGGCTCAGGTCCTCCGAGAGAGAAAAAGAAAGAGAGAAAGAGAGAATTGGAGAGAGCACACTTACATTCACACAGGACACCGAATAGGACAGGAGAAGTACTCCAGATATAACAAACTGACCCTAGCCCCCCGACACATAAACTACTGCAGCATAAATACTGGAGGCTGAGACAGGAGGGGTCAGGAGACACTGTGGCCCCATCCGAGGACACCCCCGGACAGGGCCAAACAGGAAGGATATAACCCCATAGATGTCCACCCAGACCCTCCCCTATAGGTTCAGGTTTTGCGGCCAGAGACCGCACCTTTGGGACAGGGTACTGTCATGCCCTGACCTTAGAGGCCCTTTTTATGCCTCTATTTGGTTTGGTCAGGGTGTGATTTGGGTGGGCATTCTATGTTTTTGTTTTCTATTATTTTGTATTTCTATGTTTTGGCCGGGTATGGTTCTCAATCAGGGACAGCTGTCTATCGTTGTCTCTGATTGGGAACCATACTTAGGTAGCCCTTTCCCTCCTTTCAGTGTGGGAAGTTAACTTTGTTTGTGGCACATAGCCCTTAAGCTTCACGTTTGTTTTTGTATTGTTTATTGTTTTTGTCGGCGTCATCCCGTTACCCGCTCCCCCAATCCCCCAGTACCTGCTTCCCTATGTCCCCGGTACCCGCTCCCCCGCTCCCAGAACCCATTCTCCCAAGCTTCCGGCACCTACTACACCAAGTCTCCAGCCACACCTCCCCCACACCTCGTTACCTGTTCCCCCACACCCCTGGTACCTGTTAACCCACACCCCAGTGTCACCCAGGGTAATGTATGAGGTGCTGAGAGTCAGGAACTGTCAGTCATTACGAGCCCCAGGCCCCTAACATCTGTGTGTGTGCATGTGTACGTGTGTGGTTGTGCGTCGGTTTGAGTGTGTGTGCGTGTGTCTGGCATTACGGGCCCCATTCCCCTCACATCTGTCTCTGGCCCTGGGCCCTGTTACACCAGCCTGAACCTGATACCACTACATCAAACACAGACACATACACACATGAACACACACACACACACAAACACAGACACATACACACATGAACACACACACACAAACACACACACACACGCACTTTGGAGAGTGCAGTATTGTTGTTTGTCTGTGTCTGAAACCTGAAGACTATAAATATAACTATAATAACCTGAAGACTATAACTATATTAACCTGAAGACAACAGCTATAACTATAATAACTTGAAGACTATAACTATAATAACCTGAAGACTATAACTAGAACTATAATCACCTGAAGACTATAACTATAATAACCTGAAGACTATAACTATAATAACCTGAAGACTATAACTATAATAACCTGAAGACTATAACTATAATAACCTGAAGACAACAACTATAATCACCTGAAGACTATAACTATAATGACCTGAAGACTATAACTATAACTATAATAACCTGAAGACTATAACTATAATAACCTGAAGACAACAACTATAATAACCTGAAGACTATAACTATAACTATAATCACCTGAAGACTATAACTATAATAACCTGAAGACTATAACTATAATAACCTGAAGACAACAACTATAATCACCTGAAGACTATAACTATAATAACTTGAAGAGTATAACTATAATATCCTGTAGACTATGACTATAATAACCCGAAGACTATAACTATGATAACCTGAAGACATCAACTATAAAAACCTGAAGCCTAGAAATATAATAACCTGTAGACTATAACTATATTAAAATGAAGACTGTAGCTATAAAAGCCTGTAGACTATAAATATAATAACAAGACTATAACTATAATAACCTGGTGACTATAACTATAATAACCTGAAGACGATAACTATAATAACCCGAAGACTGTAACTATAACTATAATAACCAAAAGACAATAACTATAACAACCTGAAAATTACAACTATAACTATAATAATCTGAAGACTATAACTATTACTATAATAACCTGAAGACTATAACTATAATAACCTAAAGACTATAACTACAACTATAATAACCTGAAGACAACAACTATATTAACCTGAAGGCTAAAACTATAATAACCCGATGACTATAACTATAATAACCCGAAGACTGTAACTATAATTATAATAACCTGAAGACGACAACTAAAACTATAATAACCTGAAGACTATAACTGTAATAACCTGAAGACTACAACTATAACTGTAATAACCTGAAGACTATAACTATAATAACCCGAAGACTACAACTATAACTATAATAACCTGAAGACTATAACTATAATAACCTGAAGACAATAACCATAACAACCTGAAGACTATAACTATAATAACTTGAACACTATAATTATAACTATAATAACCTGAAGACTATAGCTATTACTATAATAACTTGAAGACTATAACTATAATAACCTGAAGACTATAACTATAATAACCTGAAGACTATAACTATAACTATAATAACCTGAAGACTATAACTATTACTATAATAACTTGAAGACTATAACTATAATAACCTGAAGACTACATCTATAATAACCTGAAGACTATAACTATAACTATAATAACCTGAAGACTATAACTATTACTATAATAACTTGAAGACCATAACTATAATAACCTGAAGACTATAACTATAATAACCCGAAGACTATAACTATAACTATAATAACCTGAAGACTATAACTATTACTATAATAACTTGAAGACCATAACTATAATAACCAGAAGACTACAACTATAATAACCTGAAGACTATAACTATAACTATAATAACTTGAACGCTATAACTATAATAACCTGAAGATTATAACTATAATAACTTGAACACTATAATTATAACTATAATAACCTGAAGACAACAACAACTATAATAACCTGGAAGACAACAACTATAATAACCTGAAGACTATAACTATAATAACCTGTAGACTATAACTATAATATCCTGTAGACTATAACTATAATAACCCGAAGACTATAACTATAATATCATGTAGACTATAACTATAATAACCCGAAGACTATAACTATAATATCCTGTAGACTATAACTATAATAACCCAAAGACTACAACTATAATAACTTGAACACTATAACTATAATAACCTGAAGACTATAACTATAATAACATGAACACTATAATTATAACTATAATAACCTGAAGACTATAACTATAATAACTTGAACACTATAATTATAACTATAATAACCTGAAGACTATAACTATAATAACCTGAAGACTATAACAATAACTATAATAACATGAAGACTACAACTATTACTATAATAATCTGAAGACTATAACTATTATAACCTGAAGACTATAACTATAATAACCCGAAGACTATAACTATAACTATAATAACCTGACGACTATAACTATAATAATCTGAAGACAACACCTATAACTATAATAACCTGAAGATTATAACTATAATAACCTGACGACTATAACTATAATAATCTGAAGACAACAGCTATAACTATAATAACCTGAAGATTATAACTATAATAACTTGAACACTATAATTATAACTATAATAACCTGAAGACTATAACTATAATCACTTGAACACTATAATTATAACTATAATAACCTGAAGACTATAACTATAATAACCTGAAGACTATAACAATAACTATAATAACATGAAGACTACAACTATAACTATAATAATCTGAAGACTATAACTATTATAACCTGAAGACTATAACTATAATAACCCGAAGACTATAACTATAACTATAATAACCTGACGACTATAACTATAATAATCTGAAGACAACACCTATAACTATAATAACCTGAAGATTATAACTATAATAACTTGAACACTATAATTATAAATATAATGACCTGAAGACAACAACTATAGTAACCTGGACATGATAACTATAATAACCTGAAGACAACAACTATAATCACCTGAAGACAACAACTATAATAACCTGAAGACAACAACTATAATCACCTGAAGACAACTATAATGACCTGAAGACTTTAACTATAACTATCATAACCTGAAGACAACAACTATAATAACCTGAAGACAACAACTATAGTAACCTGGACATGATAACTATAATAACCTGAAGACAACAACTGCAATAACCTGAAGACAACAACTATAAAAACCTGAAGACTAGAAATATAATAACCTGTAGACTATAACTATATTAAAATGTAGACTGTAGCTATAAAAGCCTGTAGACTATAAATATAATAACAAGACTATAACTATAATAACCCGTCGGCGACTATAACTATAATAACCTGAAGATGATAACTATAACAACCTGAAAACTACAACTATAACTATAATAATCTGAAGACTATAACTATTACTATAATAACTTGAAGACTATAACTATAATAACCTAAAGACTATAACTAGAACTATAATAACCTGAAGACAACAACTATAATAACCCAAAGACTATAACTATAATAACCTGAAGACTATAACTATAATAACCTGAAGACTAAAACTATAATAACCTGAAGACTAAAACTATAATAACCTGAAGACTATAACTATAATAACCCGAAGACTATAACTATACTAACCTGAAGACTATAATAACCTGAAGACTATAACTATAATAACCTGAAGACAACAACTATAATAACCCGAAGACTATAACTATAACTATAATAACCTGAAGACTATAACTATAATAACCTGAAGACAACAACTATAATAACCCGAAGACTATAACTATGATAACCTGAAGACAATAACTATAACAACCTGGAGACTTTAACTATAATAAATCGGAAGACAACAGCTATCACTATTATAACTTGAATACTACAACTACAATAACCTGAAGATTATAACTATAATCACTTGAACACTATAAGTACAACTATAATAACCCGAGGACAATAACTAAAACTATAATAACCTGAAGACTGTAACGATAACTATAATAACCTGAAGACTATAACTATAATAACCCGATGGCTATAACTATAATAACCTGAAGACTGTAACGATAACTATAATAACCTGAAGACTATAACTATAATAACCCGAAGACAATAACTATAATAACCCGATGGCTATAACTATAATAACCTGAAGACTATAACTATAATAACCTGAAGACTATAACTATAACTATAATAACCTGAAGACTATAATTATAATAACCTGAAGGCTATAACTATAAAAACCTGAAGACTATAACTATAATATCTTGAACACTATAACTATTATAACCGAAGAGAACAATTATAATAACCTGAAGACTATAACTATAATAACATGCAGACAATAATTATAACTATAATAACCTGAAGAATATAACTAGAGCAAACTAAAGATTATAACTAGAATAACCTGAAGACTATAACTATAATAATCTGAAGACTATAACTATAATAACCTGAAGACTATAACTATAACTATAATAACATGCAGAAAATAATTATAACTATAATAACCTGAAGATTATAACTATAATAACCTGAAGACTATAACTATAATAACCTGAAGACTATAACTATAACTTGCTATAATAACCTGAAGACTATAACTATAACTATAATAACATGTAGACTATAACTATAACAACCTGAACACTATAACTATAATAACCTGAAGACAACAATGATAAAAACCTGAAGACTATAACTATAATAACAAGACTATAACTATAATAACCTGAAGACTATAACTATAATAACCTGAAGACTGTTGTCACGCCCTGGTCGAAGTATTTTGTGTTTATCTTCATGTATTGGGTCAGGCCAGGGTGTGGCATGGGATTTTGTATTGTGGTGTGTTTTGTCTTGGGGTTTTGGTATGTATTGGGATTGTAGCTAGTGGGGTGATCTAGCAAAGTCTATGGCTGTCTGAGCAGCCAGAGCTGTCAGTCTGCATGGAGCAGCCAGAGCTGTCAGTCTGCATGAAGCAGCCAGAACTGCCAGTCTGCAAGGAGCTGCCAGTCTGCAAGGAGCTGCCAGTCTGCAAGGAGCTGCCAGTCTGCAAGGAGCTGTCAGTCTGTAAGGAGCTGCCAGTCTGTAAGGAGCTGCCAGTCTGCAAGGAGCTGCCAATCTGCACGGAGCCGCCAGAGCTGCCAGTCTGTAAGAAGCTGCCAGAGCTGTCAGCCTACATGGAGCAGCCAGAGCCGCCAGTCAGCGTGAAGCAGCCAGAGCCGCCAGTCAGCATGGAGCAGCCAGATCTTTCAGTCTGCCAGGATCCGCCAGTCAGCCAGACTCTTCCAGATCTGCCAGTCAGCCAGACTCTTCCAGATCCGCCAGTCAGCCAGACTCTTCCAGATCTGCCAGTCAACCAGACTCTTCCGGATCTGCCAGTCAACCAGACTCTTCCAGATCTGCCAGTCAACCAGACTCTTCCAGATCTGCCAGTCAACCAGACTCTTCCAGATCTGCCAGTCAACCAGACTCTTCCAGATCTGCCAGTCAACCAGACTCTTCCAGATCTGCCAGTCAACCAGACTCTTCCAGATCTGCCAGTCAACCAGACTCTTCCAGATCTGCCAGTCAACCAGACTCTTCCAGATCTGCCAGTCAACCAGACTCTTCCAGATCCGCCAGTCAGCCGGGATCTGCCAGTCGGCCAGGATCTGCCAGTCGGCCAGGATCTGCCAGTCGGCCAGGATCCGCCAGTCAGCCAGGATCTGCCAGTCAGCCAGGATCTGCCAGTCGGCCAGGATCTGCCAGTCGGCCAGGATCCGCCAGTCGGCCAGGATCCGCCAGTCGGCCAGGATCCGCCAGTCAGCCAGGATCTGCCAGTCAGCCAGGATCTGCTGAAACCACCAGCCAGCCAGGATCTGGTAGATCTATCTACCTGCCTGGGCTTCCTCTCACTCCTGAGCTTCCTCTCACTCCTGAGCTTCCTCTCACTCCGGAGCTTCCTCTCACTCCTGAGCTTCCTCTCACTCCTGAGCTTCCTCTCACTTCCGAGCTTTCTCTCACTCCCGAGCTTCCCCTCAGTCCCGAGCTGCCTCAGTCCCGAGCTTCCCTTCAGTCCCGATCTGCTCCTCAGTCCAGTGGGGTTCGGGGTGAGGACTACTGGGCCATGGTCGGCGGCGAGGGTGGACTATCCAGGGACGCGAGGAGAGGGACAAAGACATTGACTGAGTGGGGTCCACGTCCCGCGCCGGAGCCGCCACCATGGACAGACGCCCACCCGGACCCTCCCTGTTGTTTTGAGGTGCGTTCGGGAGTCCGCACCTTAGGGGGTTCTGTCATGCCCTGGTCGAAGTATTTTGTGTTTATCTTCATGTATTGGGTCAGGCCAGGGTGTGGCATGGGGTTTTTGTATTGTGGTGTGTTTTGTCTTGGGGTTTTGGTATGTATTGGGATTGTAGCAAGTGGGGTGATCTAGCAAAGTCTATGGCTGTCTGGAGTAGTTCTCAATCAGAGGCAGGTGTTTATCGTTGTCTCTGATTGGGAACCATATTTAGGCAGCCATATTCTTTGAGTGTTTTGTGGGTGATTGTCCTTAGTGTCCTCTGTGTTAGTTTGCACCAGTTTAGGCTGTTTCGGTTTTCACATTACGTTTATTGTTTTTGTAAGGTTTGTGTTTGTTTGTTTTTAAATAAACATGGATTGCAATAGCCACGCTGCATTTTGGTCCGACTCTCCTTCACACCTAGAAAACCGTTACAACTATAACTATAATAACCTGAAGACTATAACTATAACAGGTTATTATAGTTATAGTTTTCAGGTTATTTTAGTTGTAGTCTTCAGGTTATTATAGTTAAAGTTATAGTCTTCAGGTTATTATAGTTATAGTCTTCAGGTTATTATAGTTATAGTTGTCGTCTTCAGGTTATTAATCATATAGTCTTCAGGTTGTTATAGTTATAGTCTACATGTTTTTATAGTTATAGTCTACATGTTATTATAGGTATAGTCTGAATAACCTGAAGACTATAGCTATAATAACATGAAGACTATAACTATAATAATCTGAAGACTATAACTATAATAACCTGAAGACAATAACTATAATAACCTGAAGACTACACCTATAATAACATGCATACAATAATTATAACTATAATAACCTGAAGATTATAACTATAATAACATGTAGACTATAACTATAAAAACATGTAGAGTATAACTATAACTTAACTATAATAACCTAAATACTATAACTATAATAACCTGAAGAATATAACCAAAATAACCTGAAGACTGTAGCTATAACTATGAAAACATGTAGACTATAACTATAAAAACATGTGATTATAACTATAATATTCGGAAGACTACAACTTTAATAATCTGAAGACTATAACTATAATAACCTGAAGACTACAACTATAGCTATAATAACCGCAAGACTACAACTATAATAACCTGAAGACTATAACTATAATAACATGAAGAATATAACTATAAAAACCTGCAGACTATAACTATAATAACCCGAAGACAATAACTATAACAACCTGTTGACAATATCTATAATAACCTGAAGATGATAGCTATGACTATAATAACCTGAATACTATAACTATAATAACCTGTAGACTATAGCTATAATAACCTGAAGACTATAACTATAAAAACAGGTAGACTATAACTATAATAACCTGAAGACTATAACTATAATAACCTGCAGACTATAACTTTAATAACCTTAAGACTATAACTATAATAACCTGAAGACTATAACTATAATAACCTGAAGACTATAACTATAAGAATATAACTACGAAAAACGAAAGATTATAACCCAAATAACCTGAAGACTATAACTACGATATCCAAAAGATTATAACTATAATAACCTGAAGATTATAACCATAATAATCTGAAGATTCTAACTATAATAACCTGAAGACTATTACTATTATTACCTGTAGACTATAACTATCAAAACAGGTAGACTATAACGAAAATAACCTGAAGACTATATTTATAGAAACATGTCGACGATAACTATAAAAACCTGTAGACAATAACTATAATAACCTGAAGACTATAACTATCAAAACAGGTAGACTATAACGAAAATAACCTGAAGACTATAACTAAAATAACCGAAAGACTACAACTATAATAACCTGAAGACTATAACTATAATAAACTGAAGACTATAACTATAATAACCTAAAGACTATAACTATAATAACCTGAGGACTAACTCTATAATAACATGAAGAGTATAACTATAAAAACCTGCAGACTATAACTATAATAACCTAAAGACTATAACTATAATAACCTAAAGACTATAACTATAATAACCTGAGGACTAACTCTATAATAACCTGCAGACTATAACTATAAGAATATAACTACGAAAAACTAAAGATTATAACCGAAATAACCTGAAGACTATAGCTACACTATCTGAAAGATTATAACTATAATAACCTGAAGACTATAACTATAATAACCTGAGAACTAACTCTATAATAACGCGAAGACTATAACTATAATAACATGAAGAATATAACTATAAAAACCTGCAGACTATAACTATAATAACCTGAAGACTATAACTATAATAGCCTGAGGACTAACTCTACAATAACCTGCAGACTATAACTATAAGACTATAACTACGAAAAACTAAAGATTATAACCCAAATAACCTGAAGACTATAACTACAATATCTGAAAGATTATAACTATAATAACCTGAAGACTATAACTATAATAACCGAAAGACTACATTTATAATAACCTGAAGGCTATAACTATAATAACCTGAAGACTACAGCTATAACTTTAATAACCTGAAGACTACAACTATAATAACCTGAAGACTATAACTATAATAACCTGAAGACTATAACTAAATTGACCTGCAGACTATAACTATAATAACCTAAAGACTATAACTATAATAACCTGAGGACTAACTCTATAATAACGTGAAGACTATAACTATAATAACATGAAGAATATAACTATAAAAACCTGCAGATAATAACTATAATAAACTTAAGACTATAACTATAATAACCTGAAGACTACAACTATAATAACCTGAAGACTATAACTATAAGAATATAACTAAGAAAAACTAAAGACAATATCCGAAAGATTATAACTATAATAACCTGAAGACTATAACTATAATAACCTGAATACTACAACTATAACTATAATAACCGAAAGACTACAACTATAATAGCCTGAAGACTATCACTATAATAACCTGCAGACTATAACTATAAGAATATAACTAAGAAAAACTAAAGATTACAACCCAAATAACCTGAAGACTATAACTACAATATCCGAAAGATTATAACTATAATAACCTGAAGACTATAACTATAATAACCTGAAGACTACATTTATAATAACCTGAAGGCTATAACTATAATAACCTGAAGACTACAGCTATAACTATAATAACCCGAAGACTACAACTATAATAACCTGAAGACTATAACTATAATAACCTGAAGACTACAACTATAATAATCTGAAGGCTATAACTATAATAACCTGAAGAATATAACTGTAATAACCGGAAGACTACATTTATAATAACCTGAAGGCTATAACTATAATAAACTGAAGACTACAACTATAACTATAATAACCTGAAGACTATAACTATAATAAACTGTAGACTATAACTAAATTGACCTGCAGACTATAACTATAATAACCTAAAGACTATAACTATAATAACCTGAGGACTAACTCTATAATAACGCGAAGACTATAACTATAATAACATGAAGAATATAACTATAATAACCTGCAGACTATAACTATAAGAATATAACTACGAAAAACGAAAGATTATAACCCACATAACCTGAAGACTATAACTACAATATCTGAAAGATTATAACTAAAATAACCTGAAGACTATAACTAAAATAACCTGAAGACTATAACTATAATAACCGGAAGACTACATTTATAATAACCTGAAGGCTATAACTATAATAACCTGAAGACTACAGCTATAACTATAATAACCTGAAGACTACAACTATAATAACCGGAAGACTATAACTAAATTGACCAGCAGACTATAACTATAATAACCTAAAGACTATAACTATAATAACCTGAGGACTATAACTATAAAAACCTGCAGATTATAACTATAAGAACCTTAAGACTATAACTATAATAACCTGAAGACTACAACTATAATAACCTGAAGACTATCACTATAATAACCTGCAGACTATAACTATAAGAATATAACTACGAAAAACTAAAGATTATAACCCAAATAACCTGAAGACTATAACTACAATATCCGAAAGATTATAACTATAATAACCTGAAGACTATAACTATAATAACCGGAAGACTACATTTATAATAACCTGAAGGCTATAACTATAATAACCTGAAGACTACAACTATAACTATAATAACCTGAAGACTATAACTATAATAACCTGCAGACTATAACTATAAAAACATTATAACTATAATAACATTAAGACTATAACTATAATAACCTGTAGACTTATATAATGCTTAGGATTTAGCTCAGAGGGCATCGTGGTCTTGAGGTGACTCTAACAGTAGGTACAGTAGACAATGAAAGAAACTATCACAGGTTTAAACTGTGTACTGCCATCTGCTATGAAATCAGCATGCAATCAACTAACAATGTGTGCCTTTTCAGAAACGCATACAGTAAATACAAGTTTCATAACCATATGCATTTAATGTGACTGTAACAAAATAATAGTTTTTGCCGATTACTTCGACTGGACATCGTTTATCTGCATCTCCTGTTGAGAACAAGTCATCTGATTAGAGGGTATATATCCCCAATTTTGTCTTAGCACACAAACCCAGATCATTACACTGTTGGGCCAACTCAGTTCATTTCACTGTTGGGCCAACTCAGATCATAACACTGCTGGGCCAACTCAGTTCATTACACTGCTGAGCCAACTCAGTTCATTACATTTCTGGGCCAACTCAGTTCATTACACTGTTGGGCCAACTCAGATCATTACACTGCTGGGCCAACTCAGATTGGTATCCCTCCAAGAGGGATCTGGGAGGGGAAGTTATTATGAAGGGATGTGAGCTGAAAAGGCTATTCTCAGACATTTGAATGGGAAATCTGTTATTCGAACAACAACAAAGCGGTCACCCCACCACTTTTCTTCTCAAAGACAGAGAGACAGAGAGAGAGAGAAAGGTATTTAACGGGAGAGTTAATGAGAAGTGCTTTATCTGGCTTGATTAAATCAGGTAACCTCATAGCAGTGATATTTTAGAGGCGAGAAAGAGGGAGAGAGGGAAAGAGAGATAGAGAGGGAGAGGCCTCATCACTAGAACAGAGCCAGAGGAACACCTCTTCCCTTCCAAATCAAAGCAGATCCTCTTTCTTTTATTCCAATTCAATTCAATACATGCTTAATTGGTATGAATGGGTGGTTGCCACAGTTGCCAGAGCAACGTATATATTATTCCTCTCCCACCTCAGTGATTAGAGTGACCTGTTACCTGAGGGTACTGTACCACCGGCAACCCCTTTCGGAAAAGCTGACCACGACTCCATTTTGTTGCTCCCTGCCTACAGACAGAAACTAAAACAAGAAGCTCCCACGCTGAGGTCTGTCCAACGCTGGTCCGACCAAGCTGACTCCACACTCCAAGACTGCTTCCATCACGTGGACTGGGAGATGTTTCGTATTGCGTCAGACAACAACATTGACGAATACGCTGATTCGGTGTGCGAGTTCATTAGAACGTGCGTTGAAGATGTCGTTCCCATAGCAACGATTAAAACATTCCCTAACCAGAAACCTTGGATTGATGGCAGCATTCGTGTGAAACTGAAGGCACGAACCACTGCTTTTAATCAGGGCAAGGTGTCTGGTAACATGACTGAATACAAACAGTGCAGCTATTCCCTCCGCAAGGCTATCAAACAAGCTAAGCGCCAGTACAGAGACAAAGTAGAATCTCAATTCAACGGCTCAGACACAAGAGGCATGTGGCAGGGTCTACAGTCAATCACGGACTACAGGAAGAAACCCAGCCCAGTCACGGACCAGGATGTCTTGCTCCCAGGCAGACTAAATAACTTTTTGCCCGCTTTGAGGACAATACAGTGCCACTGACACGGCCTGCAACGAAAACATGCGGTCTCTCCTTCACTGCAGCCGAAGTGAGTAAGACATTTAAACGTGTTAACCCTCGCAAGGCTGCAGGCCCAGACGGCATCCCCAGCCGCGCCATCAGAGCATGCGCAGACCAGCTGGCCGGTGTGTTTACGGACATATTCAATCAATCCCTATACCAGTCTGCTGTTCCCACATGCTTCAAGAGGGCCACCATTGTTCCTGTTCCCAAGAAAGCTAAGGTAACTGAGCTAAACGACTACCGCCCCGTAGCACTCACATCCGTCATCATGAAGTGCTTTGAGAGACTAGTCAAGGACCATATCACCTCCACCCTACCTGACACCCTAGACCCACTCCAATTTGCTTACCGCCCAAATAGGTCCACAGACGATTTAATCTCAACCACACTGCACACTGCCCTAACCCATCTGGACAAGAGGAATACCTATGTGAGAATGCTGTTCATCGACTACAGCTCGGCATTCAACACCATAGTACCCTCCAAGCTCGTCATCAAGCTCGAGACCCTGGGTCTCGACCCCGCCCTGTGCAACTGGGTTCTGGACTTCCTGACGGGCCGCCCCCAGGTGGTGAGGGTAGGCAACAACATCTCCTCCCCGCTGATCCTCAACACTGGGGCCCCACAAGGGTGCGTTCTGAGCCCTCTCCTGTACTCCCTGTTCACCCACGACTGCGTGGCCATGCACGCCTCCAACTCAATCATCAAGTTTGCGGACGACACAACAGTGGTAGGCTTGATTACCAACAACGACGAGACGGCCTACAGGGAGGAGGTGAGGGCCCTCGGAGTGTGGTGTCAGGAAAATAACCTCACACTCAACGTCAACAAAACTAAGGAGATGATTGTGGACTTCAGGAAACAGCAGAGGGAACACCCCCCATCCACATCGATGGAACAGTAGTGGAGAGGGTAGCAAGTTTTAAGTTCCTCGGCATACACATCACAGACAAACTGAATTGGTCCACTCACACAGACAGCATCGTGAGGAAGGCGCAGCAGCGCCTCTTCAACCTCAGGAGGCTGAAGAAATTCGGCTTGTCACCAAAAGCACTCACAAACTTCTACAGATGCACAATCGAGAGCATCCTGGCGGGCTGTGTCACCGCCTGGTATGGCAACTGCACCGCCCTCAACCGTAAGGCTCTCCAGAGGGTAGTGAGGTCTGCACAACGCATCACCGGGGGCAAACTACCTGCCCTCCAGGACACCTACACCACCCGATGCTACAGGAAGGCCATAAAGATCATCAAGGACATCAACCACCCGAGCCACTGCCTGTTCACCCCGCTGTCATCCAGAAGGCGAGGTCAGTACAGGTGCATCAAAGCTGGGACCGAGAGACTGAAAAACAGCTTCTATCTCAAGGCCATCAGACTGTTAAACAGCCACCACTAACATTGAGTGGCTACTGCCAACACACTGTCAATGACACTGACTCTACTCCAGCCACTTTAATAATGGGAATTGATGGGAAATTATGTAAATATATCACTAGCCACTTTAAACAATGCTACCTTATATAATGTTACTTACCCTACATTATTCATCTCATATGCATACGTAGATACTGTACTCTATATCATCGACTGCATCCTTATGTAATACATGTATCACTAGCCACTTTAACTATGCCACTTGGTTTACATACTCATCTCATATGTATATACTGTACTCGATATCATCTACTGTATCTTGCCTATGCTGCTCTGTACCATCACTCATTCATATATCCTTATGTACATATTCTTTATCCCCTTACACTGTGTATAAGACAGTAGTTTTTTGGAATTGTTAGTTAGATTACTTGTTCGTTATTACTGCATTGTCGGAACTAGAAGCACAAGCATTTCGCTACACTCGCATTAACATCTGCTAACCATGTGTATGTGACAAATAAATTTGATTTGATTTGATCCAAATGGACCCAGTTGTCACGCCTTGATCAGTTTCACCTGTCCTTGTGATTGTCTCTACCACCTCCAGGTGTCACTTGTTTTCCCCAGTGTATTTATCCCTGTGTTTCCTGTCTCTCTGTGCCAGTTTGTCTTGTATGTTTCCAAGTCAACCAGCGGTTTTCCCGTTCTCCTGCTTTTTGCATTCTCCTTTTCTAGTCCTCCCAGTTTGACCCTTGCCTGTTTCTGGACTTTGAACCCGCCTGCCTGACCATTCTGCCTGCCTCGACCACAAGCCTGTCTGTCACTCTGTACCTGCCTGCCTTGACCAGGAGCCTGTCTGCCACTCTGTACCTGCTGGACTCTGATCTTGTTTTGATGTTTTGCTTGTCCACGACCATTCTCTTGCCTATCCCTTTGGATTAATAAACATTGTAAAACTCTGCCTCCTGTGTCTGCATTTGGGTCTTCCCTTGAGCCTTGATACCCGTAAAGGTTAAGGCGGTCCCCGACTGACCCTATCCCGCCTCACTCAAACAAGTCCAGCGGTTCATCGACCAATTTTACAGACATTTTATATGGTGTTGTGGTAGCGTCTCGAACGGCCCTAACCCGTCAATCCCAGACCCGTTTTTTTGCTGGACCCCGGGCCGAGACTGACAGGGAATTTGAGGAGCTCAAGGAATGTTTCACCTCTGGACCCATCCTCATTCATCCTGACCCTGCTCGTGCCTTCGTGGTAGAGGTGGATGCTTCGGCTACTGGAACAGGGGTGGTCCTTTCACAGTGGAACGAGGGGGACAAGAAACTGCACCCATGTGCCTTTTTCTCCAAGTGATTCTTTCCAGTGAAAAGCAACTATGATGTAGGCATCCGGTAGCTCTTGGCAGTTAAGTGGGCCCTTGAGGAGTGGAGACAGTGTTTGGAGGGGGCACCTCATACCTTTGTGATCTGGACGAACCAGAAGAACCTGGTCTACATCCAAAAAGTTCAGAGGTTGAATGCTGGGCAGGCTAAGTTGTCTCTGTTTTTAAACAGATTCAACTGCGCACTAGCCTATCGCCCGGGATCCAAAAACCAAAAAGCAGACACCCTGTCCCGACAACTCGATGTCTCTTTGTGACTTTGGAATTGTTTACCAAACGCGCTAACCAAAGTAGCTAATTGGACAAAAATAACAGACATTTTCGAACAAATCAAGCAATTATTGTGGACCTGGGATTCCTTGGACTGCATTCTGATGAAGTTCATCAAAGGTAAGGAAACATTTATCATGTATTTTCTGGTTTCTGTTGACTCCAACATGGCGGCTAATTTGGCTTCTGTTCTGAGCGCCGTCTCAGATTATTGCATGTGTTGCTTTTTCAGTAAACCTTTTTTTAAATCTGACACAGCAGTTGCATTAAGGAGAGGTATATCTATAATTCCATGTGTATAACTTGTATTATCATCTACATTTATGATGAGTATTTCTGTTGAAACGATGTGGCTCAGCAAAATCACTTGATGTTTTTGGAACTCGTGAATCTAATAAACCAATGTAAACTCAGATTTTTTTATATAAATATGAACTTTATCAAACAAAACATGCATTTATTGTGTAACATGAAGTCCTATGAGTGTCATCTGATGAAGATAGTTCAAGGTTAGTGATTCATTTTAGACTATAATGGGGGGCAGATATCTCCCTGAAGACTATAATGGGGGACGGAGATCGCCCTGAAGACTATAATGGGGACAGAGAACAGACAGAGAGACTACAATGGGGGGCAGAGATCGCCCTACAGACTATAATGGGGGACAGACATCGCCCTGAAGACTATAATGGGGGACAGAGATCGCCCTGTAGACTATAATGGGGGACAGAGATCGCCCTGAAGACTATAATGGGGACAGAGATCGTCCTGCAGACTATAATGGGGGACAGAGATCGCCCTGATGACTATAATGGGGACAGCGATCGCCCTGAAGACTATAATGGGGACAGAGATCCCCTACAGACTATAATACAAACTATAATGGGGGCAGAGATCACCCTGAAGACTATAATAGGGACAGAGATCACCCTACAGACTATAATACAGACTATAATGGGGGGGCAGAGATCGCCCTGCAGACTATAATGGGGGCAGATCTCGCCCTGAAGACTATAATGGGGGACAGAGATCTCCCTGAAGACTATAATGGGGACAGAGATTGCCCTACAGATTATAATGGGGGCAGAGATCGCCCTGAAGACTATAATGGGGGACAGAGATCGCCCTGAAGACAATAATGGGGACAGAGATTGCCCTGAAGACTATAATGGGGAGAGAGATCGCCCTACAGACTATAATACAGACTATAATGGGGGCAGAGATCGCCCTGAAGACTATAATGGGGACAGAGATTGCCTCGAAGACTATAATGGGGACAGAGATCGCCCTACAGACTATAATACAGACTATAATGGAGGGCAGAGATCGCCCTGAAGACTATAATAGGGACAGAGATCACCCTACAGACTATAATACAGACTATAATGGGGGGGCAGAGATCGCCCTGCAGACTATAATGGGGGCAGATCTCGCCCTGAAGACTATAATGGGGGACAGAGATCGCCCTGAAGACTATAATGGGGACAGAGAACAGACCTAGAGACTACAATGGGGGGCAGAGATCGCCCTACAGACTATAATGGGGGACAGAGATTGCCCTACAGACTATAATGGGGGGCAGAGATCGCCCTACAGACTATAATGGGGACAGAGATCGCCCTGCAGACTATAATGGGGACAGAGATCGCCCTGTAGACTATAATGGGGACAGAGATCGCCCTGTAGACTATAATGGGGACAGAGATAGACCTAGAGACTATAATGGGGACAGAGATCGCCCTGTAGACTATAATGGGGACAGAGATCGCCCTGTAGACTATAATGGGGACAGAGATAGACCTAGAGACTATAATGGGGACAGAGATCGCCCTGTAGACTATAATGGGGACAGAGATCGCCCTGTAGACTATAATGGGGACAGAGATCGCCCTGTAGACTATAATGGGGACAGAGATCGCCCTGTAGACTATAATGGGGACAGAGATCGCCCTGTAGACTATAATGGGGACAGAGATAGACCTAGAGACTATAATGGGGACAGAGATCGCCCTGTAGACTATAATGGGGACAGAGATCGCCCTGTAGACTATAATGGGGACAGAGATAGACCTAGAGACTATAATGGGGACAGAGATCGCCCTGTAGACTATAATGGGGACAGAGATCGCCCTGTAGACTATAATATGGACAGAGATCGCCCTGTAGACTATAATGGGGACAGAGATCGCCCTGTAGACTATAATGGGGACAGAGATCGCCCTGTAGACTATAATGGGGACAGAGATCGCCCTACAGACTATAATGGGGACAGAGATCGCCCTGTAGACTATAATGGGGACAGAGATCGCCCTGTAGACTATAATGGGGACAGAGATCGCCCTGTAGACTATAATGGGGACAGAGATAGACCTAGAGACTATAATGGGGACAGAGATCGCCCTGTAGACTATAATGGGGACAGAGATCGCCCTGTAGACTATAATGGGGACAGAGATCGCCCTGTAGACTATAATGGGGACAGAGATCGCCCTGAAGACTATAATAGGGACAGAGATCACCCTACAGACTATAATACAGACTATAATGGGGGCAGAGATCGCCCTGCAGACTATAATGGGGGCAGATCTCGCCCTGAAGACTATAATGGGGGACAGAGAACAGACCTAGAGACTACAATGGGGGCAGAGATCGCCCTACAGACTATAATGGGGACAGAGATTGCCCTACAGACTATAATGGGGGCAGAGATCGCCCTACAGACTATAATGGGGACAGAGATCGCCCTGCAGACTATAATGGGGACAGAGATCCGCCCTGTAGACTATAATGGGGACAGAGATAGACCTAGAGACTATAATGGGGACAGAGATCGCCCTGTAGACTATAATGGGGACAGAGATCGCCCTGTAGACTATAATGGGGACAGAGATCGCCCTGTAGACTATAATGGGGACAGAGATCGCCCTGTAGACTATAATGGGGACAGAGATCGCCCTGTAGACTATAATGGGGACAGAGATAGACCTAGAGACTATAATGGGGACAGAGATCGCCCTGTAGACTATAATGGGGACAGAGATCGCCCTGTAGACTATAATGGGGACAGAGATAGACCTAGAGACTATAATGGGGACAGAGATCGCCCTGTAGACTATAATGGGGACAGAGATCGCCCTGTAGACTATAATGGGGACAGAGATCGCCCTGTAGACTATAATGGGGACAGAGATCGCCCTGTAGACTATAATGGGGACAGAGATCGCCCTGTAGACTATAATGGGGACAGAGATCGCCCTGTAGACTATAATGGGGACAGAGATCGCCCTACAGACTATAATGGGGACAGAGATCGCCCTGTAGACTATAATGGGGACAGAGATCGCCCTGTAGACTATAATGGGGACAGAGATCGCCCTGTAGACTATAATGGGGACAGAGATAGACCTAGAGACTATAATGGGGACAGAGATCGCCCTGTAGACTATAATGGGGACAGAGATCGCCCTGTAGACTATAATGGGGACAGAGATCGCCCTGTAGACTATAATGGGGACAGAGATCGCCCTGAAGACTATAATAGGGACAGAGATCACCCTACAGACTATAATACAGACTATAATGGGGGCAGAGATCGCCCTGCAGACTATAATGGGGGCAGATCTCGCCCTGAAGACTATAATGGGGACAGAGAACAGACCTAGAGACTACAATGGGGGCAGAGATCGCCCTACACACTATAATGGGGGACAGAGATTGCCCTACAGACTATAATGGGGGCAGAGATCGCCCTACAGACTATAATGGGGACAGAGATCGCCCTGCAGACTATAATGGGGACAGAGATCCGCCCTGTAGACTATAATGGGGACAGAGATAGACCTAGAGACTATAATGGGGACAGAGATCACCCTGTAGACTATAATGGGGACAGAGATCGCCCTGTAGACTATAATGGGGACAGAGATCGCCCTGTAGACTATAATGGGGACAGAGATCGCCCTGTAGACTATAATGGGGACAGAGATAGACCTAGAGACTATAATGGCATTCAGATTTTTTAAAGTAGATAATTATGATTTCCTTTTAGAAAGGTGTGTTTTGCAGAAGCTTGTTTGTTTGCCGTGTGTGTTTGTCTCCCGAGTGAGTTATCGAGTCATAGTGTTCGCTGTTTTCTCAACTTTTACTTTGTACCTCCCGTTGAACCTTAGTAAAGTATTTACGGACTAAACCACTGGTTCCTTGTCTGGTTCTCTTCTCTGCTACTGGGTCCTACCTCACCACGTCACACTGACTTCCTCACCTGCTGTTGACCCTGGAGATGGAACAAACATACAAACATCCCTCCATCCAATCCTTCCACCACTTTCTCACACAATCTTTTCTCATGTGTCTACCTTTGTGTGTCTGACCATGTGTTTGTGTCTGTGTCTGTGTCTGACCCTATGTTTGTGTCTGACCCTGTGTCTGTGTCTGACCCTGTGTCTGACCCTGTGTCTGTGTTTGTGTCTGTGTCTGTGTCTGACCCTATGTTTGTCTGACCCTGTGTCTGTGTCTGACCCTGTGTCTGACCCTGTGTCTGTGTCTGTGTCTGTGTCTGACCCTGTGTCTGTGTCTGTGTTTGTGTCTGACCCTGTGTCTGTGTCTGACCCTGTGTCTGACCCTGTGTCTGTGTCTGTGTCTGACCCTATGTTGTGTCTGACCCTGTGTCTTTGTCTGACCCTACGTTTGTGTCTGACCCTGTGTCTGTGTCTGACCCTACGTTTGTGTCTGACCCTGTGTCTGTGTCTGACCCTACGTTTGTGTCTGACCCTGTGTCTGTAAGTCAGCATGATGTATCTAGCCCAGTGTAACTCACCCTGATTCATCATGCCCAGTGTAACTCACCTTGATTTACAGTATCTAGCGCAGTGTAACTCGTCCTGATTATTCTAGGCCAGCGTAACTCACCCTGATGAATCTAGCCGAGTGTAACTCAAACTGATTTATCAAGCCCAGTGTAACTCGCCCTGATGTATTATCTAGCCCATTGTAACTCACCCTGATTTACAGTGTCTAGTCCAGTGTAAATCACCCTGATTTACATTATCTAGCCAAGTGTAAATCTCCCTGATGTACAGTATCTAGCACTGTGTAATTCACCCTGATGTATTATCTAGCCCAGTGTAACTCACCCTGACTTACAGTTCTAGCCCAGTCTAACTCACCTTGATGAATTATCTAGCCCAGTCTAACTCACCTTGATGAATTATCTAGCCCAGTCTAACTCACCTTGAAAAATGATCTAGCCCAGTCTAACTCATACTGATTTACAGTATCTAGCCCAGTCTAACTCACCTTGATGAATTATCTAGCCCAGTCTAACTCACCTTGATAAATAATCTAGCCCAGTCTAACTCATCCTGATTTACAGTATCTAGCCCAGTCTAACTCACCTTGATTAATTCTCACCCAGTGTAACTCATCCTGATTTATCTAGCCCAGTGTAACTCACCCTGATTTATCTACCCCAGTTAAACTCACCCTGATGTATTGTCTAGCCCAGTGTACCTCACCCTGATTCATCAAGCCCATTGTAACTCAACCTGATTTACGGTATCTAGCCAAATGTAAATTAACCTGATTTACATTGTCTAGCCTGTTTTACCTCACCCTGATTTACAGTATCTATCCCATTGTAACTCACCCTGATTTACAGTGTCTAGCCCAGCTAACTCACCCTGATATTTCTAGCCCAGTGTAATTCAACCTGATGTTTTATCAAGTCTGGCTTAACTCACCCTGATGTATTATCTAGCCCATTGTGACTCAACTTGATTTACAATATCTAGCCACGTGTAAATCTCCCTGATTTACAGTATCTACCACTGTGTAATTCACCCTGATGTATTATCTAGCCCATTGTGACTCAACTTGATTTATATAGGCCAGTGTAAATCACCCTGATGTACAGTATCTAGCCCTGTGTAAATCACCCTGATGTACAGTATCTAGCCCTGTGTAAATCACCCTGATGTACAGCATCTAGCCCTGTGTAAATCACCCTGATGTACAGTATCTTGCCCTGTGTAAATCACCCTGATGTACAGTATCTAGCCGTGTGTAAATCACCCTGATGTACAGTATCTTGCCCTGTGTAAATCACCCTGATGTACAGTATCTAGCCCTGTGTAAATCACCCTGATGTACAGTATCTTGCCCTGTGTAAATCACCCTGATGTACAGTATCTAGCCCTGTGTAAATCACCCTGATGTACAGTATCTAGCCCTGTGTAAATCACCCTGATGTACAGTATCTTGCCCTGTGTAAATCACCCTGATGTACAGTATCTAGCCCTGTGTAAATCACCCTGATGTACAGTATCTTGCCCTGTGTAAATCACCCTGATGTATAGTATCTAGCCCTGTGTAAATCACCCTGATGTACAGTATCTTGCCCTGTGTAAATCACCCTGATGTACAGTATCTTGCCCTGTGTAAATCACCCTGATGTACAGTATCTAGCCCTGTGTAAATCACCCTGATGTACAGTATCTTGCCCTGTGTAAATCACCCTGATGTACAGTATCTAGCCCTGTGTAAATCACCCTGATGTACAGTATCTAGCCCTGTGTAAATCACCCTGATGTACAGTATCTTGCCCTGTGTAAATCACCCTGATGTACAGTATCTAGCCCTGTGTAAATCACCCTGATGTACAGTATCTTGCCCTGTGTAAATCACCCTGATGTACAGTATCTAGCCCTGTGTAAATCACCCTGTGTAAGTCCCTGTGTAAGTCCAACGCCCTATCCACTAGGCTACCCTGCCGCCCTATCCCAGTGAAACTCAGATTTTTATTATCTCGCCCAGTGTAACTCACCCTGATGTATTATCTATCCCAGTGTAACTCACCCTGACGTATCTAGCCCAGTGTAACTCACCCTGATGTATTATCTAGCCCAGTGTAACTCACCCTGATGTATCTAGCCCAGTGTAACTCACCCTGATTTATGTAGCCGAATGTAACTCACCCTGATGTATTATCTAGCCCAGTGTAACTCACCCTGATGTATTATCTATCCCAGTGTAACTCACCCTGATGTATTATCTATCCCAGTGTAACTCACCCTGATGTATTATCTATCCCAGTGTAACTCACCCTGATGTATTATCTAAAACAGTGTAACTCACCCTGATGTATTATCTATCCCAGTGTAACTCACCCTGATGTATTATCTATCCCAGTGTAACTCACCCTGATGTATTATCTAAAACAGTGTAACTCACCCGGATGTATTATCTATCCCAGTGTAACTCATCCTGATTTACAGTATCTAGCCTAGTGCAACTCACCCTGGTTTTTATTATCTATCCCAGTGTAACTCATCTTGATTTATCTAGCCCACTGTAACTCAAACGGATGTATTATCTAGCCCAGTGTAACTCACTCTGACCCTTTTTAAAACTTGAATTCCCGTGCAGAAGAGAGAAGAGATACATAGAGAGAGAATGAGAGAGAGAGATGCATAGAGAGAGAGATACATAGAGAGAGAGAGAGATACATAGAGAGAGAGAGAGATACATAGAGAGAGAGAGGGAGAGAGAGAGATACATAGAGAGAGAGATACATAGAGAGAGAGAGGGAGAGAGATGCATAGAGTGAGAGATACATAGAGAGAGATACATAGAGAGAGAGAGGGAGAGAGATACATAGAGTGAGAGATACATAGAGAGAGATACATAGAGAGAGAGAGGAGAAAGATGCATAGAGTGAGAGATACATAGAGAGAGATACATAGAGAGAGAGAGGGAGAGAGAAAGACACATAGAGAGAGAGATACATAGAGAGAGAGAGGGAGAGAGAGAGGGAGAGAGAGAGGGAGAGAGAGAGGGAGAGAGAGAGGGAGAGAGAGAGGGAGAGAGAGAGATACATAGAGAGAGAGATGGAGAGAGAGATACATAGAGAGAGATACAGAGAGAGAGAGGGAGAGAGAAAGACACATAGAGTGAGAGATACATCGAGAGAGGGAGAGAGAGAGAGATACATAGGGAGAGAGAGAGAGAGATACATAGAGAGAGAGATACATAGAGAGAGAGAGGGAGAGAGAGAGATACATAGAGAGAGAGATGGAGAGAGAGATACATAGAGAGAGATACATAGAGAGAGAGAGGGAGAGAGAGATACATAGAGAGAGATACATAGAGAGAGAGATACATAGAGAGAGAGATACATAGAGAGAGAGAGAGAGAGAGATACATATAGAGAGAGATACATATAGAGAGAGAGATACATAGAGAGAGAGAGAGACATAGAGAGAGAGAGAGATACATAGAGAGAGATACATAGAGAGAGAGAGGAGAGAGAGAGATACATAGAGAGAGATACATAGAGAGAGAGATACATAGAGAGAGAGATACATTTAGAGAGAGATACATATATAGAGAGAGATACATATAGAGAGAGAGATACATAGAGAGAGAGAGAGATACATAGAGAGAGAGAGAGATACATAGAGAGAGAGAGAGATACATAGAGAGAGATACATAGAGAGAGAGAGGGAGAGAGAGGTACATAGAGAGAGATACATAGAGAGAGAGATACATAGAGAGAGAGATACATATAGAGAGAGATACATATAGAGAGAGAGATACATAGAGAGAGAGATGGAGAGAGAGATACATAGAGAGAGATACATAGAGAGAGAGAGGGAGAGAGAGATACATAGAGAGAGATACATAGAGAGAGAGATACATAGAGAGAGAGATGGAGAGAGAGATACATAGAGAGAGATACATAGAGAGAGAGAGGGAGAGAGAGATACATAGAGAGAGATACATAGAGAGAGAGATACATAGAGAGAGAGATACATAGAGAGAGAGAGAGAGAGAGATACATATAGAGAGAGAGAGAGATACATAGATACAATGGCATGCACCAGATGCTCAGCAGGCTCTGCTCACACTTACTGGCCTGAGGCCAAACCATGACCAACAACATTGGACACTCTATGGAACAAAAAGCCTTCACTATATCATCCTGGAATATCCAAGGCCTGAGGTCATCTGCCTTTGGCCTAAAGAGCAGGAACCCGGACTTCACCAAAGAAATCGGTAACACAGACATTGTCATCCTGCAAGAAACCTGGTATAGAGGAGACGGACCCACTGGTTGCCCTCTAGGTTACAGAGAGCTGGTAGTCCCATCCACCAAACTACCAGGTGTGAAACAGGGAAGGGACTCAGGGGTATGCTAATTTGGTATAGAGCAGACCTAACTCACTCCATTAAATTAATCAAAACAGGAACATTCTACATTTGGCTAGAAATTCTAAAGGAAATTATCCTAACAGAGAAAAATGTCCTCCAGTGTTCTACCTATATCCCCCCACTAGAATCCCCATATTTTAATGAAGACAGCTTCTCCATCCTGGAGGGGGAAATCAATAATTTCCAGGCCCAGGGACATGTACTAGTCTGTGGCGACCTAAATGCCAGAACCGGACAAGAACCTGACACCCTCAGCACACAGGGGGCCTGGAGGTGACAGCATTCCCTCCCACATATGCCCCCCTAGGCACAACTATGACAACATAACCAACAAAAACGGGTCACAACTCCTGCAGCTCTGTCGCACGCTGGGTATGTACATAGTCAATGGTAGGCTTCGAGGGGACTCCTATGGTAGGTACACCTATAGCTCATCTCTTGGCAGTACTACTGTAGACTACTTTATCACTGACCTCAACCCAGAGTCTCTCAGAGCATTCACAGTCAGCCCACTGACACCCCTATCAGACCACAGCAAAATCACAGTCGACTTAAACAGAGCAATACTCAATCATGAGGCATCAAAGCCAAAGGAACTGAGTAACATTAAGAAATGCTATAGATGGAAGGAATGCAGTTTGGAAACCTACCAAAAAACAATTGGGCAACAACAAATTCAATCCCTTTTAGACAATTTCTTGGGTAAAATGTTCCATTGTAATAGTGAAGGTGTAAACTTGGCAGTAGAAAATCTCAACACTATATTTGACCTCTCAGCTTCCCTATCAAATCTAAAAATCTCAAATAGAAAACCGAAGAAAATGAACAACAATGACAAATGGTTTGATGAAGAATGCAAAAATCTAAGAAAGAAATTGAGAAACCTGTCCAACCAAAAACATAGAGACCCGGAAAACCTGAGTCTACGCCTTCACTATGGTGAATCACTAAAACAATACAGAAATACACTACGGAAAAAGAAGGAACAGCATGTCAGAAATCAGCTCAATGTAATTGAAGAATCCATAGACTCTAACCACTTCTGGGAAAATTGGAAAACTCTAAACAAACAACAACACGAAGAATTATCTATCCAAAATGGAGATGTATGGGTAAACCACTTCTCCAATCTTTTTGGCTCTATAACAAGGAATAAAGAGCAAAAACATATACATGATCAAATACAGATCTTAGAATCAACTATTAAAGACTACCAGAACCCACTGGATTCTCCAATTACATTGAATGAGTTACAGGACAAAATAAAAACCCTCCAACCCAAAAAGGCCTGTGGTGTTGATGGTATCCTCAATGAAATGATCAAATATTCAGACAACAAATTCCAATTGGCTATACTAAAACTCTTTAACATCATCCTTAGCTCTGGCATCTTCCCCAATATTTGGAACCAAGGACTGATCACCCCAATCTACAAAAGTGGAGACAAATTTGACCCCAATAACTACCGTGGAATATGCGTCAACAGTAACCTTGGGAAAATCCTCTGCATTATCATTAACAGCAGACTCGTACATTTCCTCAATGAAAACAATGTACTGAGCAAATGTCAAATTGGCTTTTTACCAAATTACCGTACAACAGACCATGTATTCACCCTGCGCACCCTAATTGACAACCAAACAAACCAAAACAAAGGCAAAGTCTTCTCATGCTTTGTTGATTTCAAAAAAGCCTTCGACTCAATTTGGCATGAGGGTCTGCTATACAAACTGATGGAAAGTGGTGTTGGGGGTAAAACCTACGACAATATAAAATCCATGTACACAAACAACAAGTGTGCGGTTAAAATTGGCAAAAAGCACACACAGGGTGTGTTCACACAGGGTCGTGGGGTTAGACTGGGATGCAGCTTAAGCCCCACCCTCTTCAACATATATATCAACGAATTGGCGCGGGCATTAGAACAGTTAGCAGCACCCGGCCTCACCCTACTAGAATCCGAAGTCAAATGTCTGCTGTTTGCTGATGATCTGGTGCTTCTGTCACCAACCAAGGAGGGCCTACAGCAGCACCTAGATCTTATGCACAGATTCTGTCAGACCTGGGCCCTGACAGTAAATCTCAGTAAGACCAAAATAATGGTGTTCCAAAAAGGTCCAGTCACCAGGACCACAAATACAAATTCCATCTAGACACTGTTGCCCTAGAGCACACAAAAACTATACATACCTTGGCCTAAACATCAGCGCCACAGGTAACTTCCACAAAGCTGTGAACGATCTGAGAGACAAGGCAAGAAGGGCATTCTATGCCATCAAAAGGAACATAAATTTCAACATACCAATTAGGATTTGGCTAAAAATACTTGAATCAGTCATAGAGCCCATTGCCCTTTATGGTTGTGAGGTCTGGGGTCCGAAAAACTCCCATATCTACTGGGTGAAATTCCACAGTGTGCCATCACAGCAGCAAGATTTGTGACCTGTTGCCACGAGAAAAGGGCAACCAGTGAAGAACACACACCATTGTAAATACAACTCATATCTATACTTATTTATTTTATCTTGTGTCCTTTACCATTTGTACATTGTTAAAACACTGTATATATATATATATATGACATTTGTAACGTCTTTATTGTTTTGAAACTTCTGTATGTGTGATGTTTACTGTTAATTTGTATTGTTTATTTCACTTTATATATTCACTTTATATATTATCTACCTCACTTGCTTTGGCAATGTTAACACATGTTTCCCATGCCAATAAAACCCTTGAATTGAATTGAATTGAATTGAGAGATACATAGAGAGAGAGAGAGATACATAGAGAGAGAGAGATACATAGAGAGAGAGATACATAGAGAGAGAGATACATATAGAGAGAGATACATATAGAGAGAGATACATATAGAGAGAGATACATAGAGAGAGAGAGAGATACATATAGAGAGAGATACATAGAGAGAGAGATAGATACATAGAGAGAGAGATACATATAGAGAGAGATACATAGAGAGAGAGAGATACATATAGAGAGAGATACATACATATAGAGAGAGATACATAGAGAGAGAGAGAGATACATATAGAGAGAGATACATAGAGAGAGAGATACATAGAGAGAGAGATACATAGAGAGAGAGATACATAGAGAGAGAGATACATAGAGAGAGAGATACATAGAGAGAGAGAGATACATAGAGAGAGATACATAGAGAGAGAGATACATAGAGAGAGAGATACATAGAGAGAGAGATACATAGAGAGAGAGATACATAGAGAGAGAGATACATAGAGAGAGAGATACATAGAGAGAGAGATACATAGAGAGAGAGATACATAGAGAGAGAGATACATAGAGAGAGAGATACATAGAGAGAGAGATACATAGAGAGAGAGAGAGAGATACATAGAGAGAGAGATACATAGAGAGAGAGAGAGATACATAGAGAGAGAGAGAGATATACATAGAGAGAGAGATACATAGAGAGAGAGATACATATAGAGAGAGATACATAGAGAGAGAGAGAGATACATAGAGAGAGAGATACATAGACAGAGAGATACATAGAGAGAGAGAGAGAGAGATACATAGAGAGAGAGATACATAGAGAGAGAGATACATAGAGAGAGAGAGAGATACATAGAGAGAGAGAGAGAGATACATAGAGAGAGAGATACATAGAGAGAGAGATACATATAGAGAGAGATACATAGAGAGAGAGAGAGAGATACATAGAGAGAGAGAGAAAACATAGAGAGAGAGATACATAGAGAGAGAGATACATAGAGAGAGAGATACATAGAGAGAGAGAGATACATATAGAGAGAGATACATAGAGAGAGAGAGGGAGAGAGATACATAGAGAGAGAGAGAGATACATAGAGAGAGATATAGAGAGAGATACATATAGAGAGAGATACATATAGAGAGAGATACATAGAGAGAGAGATCCTGAGATACATAGAGAGAGAGATACATATAGAGAGAGATACATATAGAGAGAGATACATAGAGAGAGAGAGATACATAGAGAGAGAGAGATACATAGAGAGAGAGAGATACATAGAGAGAGAGAGAGAGAGATACATAGAGAGAGAGATACATAGAGAGAGAGAGATACATAGAGAGAGAGAGATACATAGAGAGAGAGATACATAGAGAGAGAGATACATATAGAGAGAGATACATATAGAGAGAGATACATAGAGAGAGAGAGAGATACATAGAGAGAGAGAGAGATACATAGAGAGAGAGAGAGATACATAGAGAGAGAGAGAGATACATAGAGAGAGAGATACATAGAGAGAGAGATACATAGAGAGAGAGATACATAGAGAGAGAGATACATAGAGAGAGAGAGAGAGATACATAGAGAGAGAGATACATATAGAGAGAGAGAGAGATACATAGAGAGAGAGATACATAGAGAGAGAGAGAGAGATACATAGAGAGAGAGATACATAGAGAGAGAGATACATAGAGAGAGAGATACATAGAGAGAGAGATACATAGAGAGAGAGATACATAGAGAGAGAGATACATAGAGAGAGATACATAGAGAGAGAGATACATAGAGAGAGAGATACATAGAGAGAGAGATACATAGAGAGAGATACATAGAGAGAGAGATACATAGAGAGAGAGAGATACATAGAGAGAGAGATACATAGAGAGAGATACATAGAGAGAGAGATACATAGAGAGAGAGAGATACATAGAGAGAGAGATACATAGAGAGAGAATGAGAAAGAAAGATGAGACTAAAGCGATGAAGACCTTTTCTCATTCCTGTCTCTAGCCTGTTGTCAAGGAGCATTCAACGAGTAATTTAACAACATTTCTGTGTGTATGTACTTGTGTGTGAAAGCCTGCCTGTTGAACAGGGATGCCAGGTTGAAAAGCCTGCCTGTTGAACAGGGATGCCAGGTTGAAAAGCCTACCTGTTGAACAGGGATGCCAGGTTGAAAAGCCTTTTGAACCCAAAGCCTTTCAGCCAGGCTCCAGAAGAGCCACCTATAACAGCCTATTGTTCTGTACCCCCAGGACCCAAGGGAAGATAGAAACCCAACTAGACTCTTTGTGCCACATTGAAAGGAAAGATTGGCTAATTTGCTCTCAGGTGCAATTTAATTGGTTGCCACTGCACTGTAAAAGCATTTAGTATAGTATAATGGTGTCAGTGTGTCTGTGTTTGTGTGTGTCTATAAACTGTATCCCAGCAGAATTCTGCCATTCCTTTCACACCCATCATCAGATAATTCCCAAATGCATGATGATTTCTGGTCAGGGTGATTTCTGGTCTGTGGCATTGTTCCCAGCTGTTTCCAGTAGTATCAGTCAAGCTCACAGAGGAAAAACATTTCCTAAGCTGTGAACTTGGCCACCTCGGCACCTGTGAGCGTTTGCGATAAACGCTTTTGATAAGACATACGTTTGGAACGGGGACATACTAAATATTTATCTATCGTCCTTGAGAGAGGGCAGGGGAAACGACCCTACTTAAATGTTATGTAGAAATTGAGCTAGAAGTTTTAAAAAAGAGGGAGACAGAGAAAGAGAGGAAAGAGAGGTTGAGAGTAGGAGAGGGAGAGAGAGAGACAGAGATACAGAGATACAGAGAGAGAGAAAGAGAAGGGGAAAGAATGCTTGTCCTTCAATGACAGAGAAATCAAATGTGTTTCACATTGAAGAACACAAGAACCAAATGTGCAACCGAATTCACGGTGTTTGTTTTCTCTCCTTCATTTATCTCTTTTTTTGTCATAAATGGCTTTTCTCGACCTACTCAAATACACAGACTTGACTTTTCCAAATATCCCATGTCCAGTAGAGAAGTATGTAGATAATCTGCCCAAACACACTCCGACTTCAGACAACCTTCCAATTCCTTCATCCCACACATCTCATCCATTAGCTTTGGAGAAATGAATGTAGTTACTGGTCCTGTTGAAATCCTTCCTTCCTTCTTTCTTCTTCCTTCCTTCTTTATTTATTTATTTATTTATTTTTCTTTCCTACCTTCCTTCCTTCCTTCCTACCTTTCCTCCTTCCTCTCTTCCTTGAGGGAGGTAATCCCTACTTCAAGGAGATAGAAAGGAAGGATATATTTTAGGCAACACCTCTAATGCACATGAGGATGTGCATCCTTTTGTTCTAACTCAAGCCCTTGATTGGTTTAATCAAGATGTTCAAGACAGTGCTGGGGCAGAACAAATGCCTGCCCAACCCAAGACTAGGTTTGAGGAACAAGATACAGACATCCTATAACTTACAGTTACAACCCATAGGAATGGAGGAAGGAGAACAGAAGGCCTGAGGGTATTCTGTCTAGACGTTCCAGTCAGAACTGGTCACCCATATCTACTTTGGATATCGTAGGGTTCCAATACTATAGTAATTCGATCAACAGTCCATTTGTACTCTCCCTGATTTCCAGTGTTGTTGTGTGTGTGTGTACATTTGTGAAAATGTATTCAGTATGTACAGTGCCTTGGGAAAGTATTCAGAACACTTGACCTTTTACACATTTTGCTACATTACAGCCTTCTTCTAAAACGGAATAAATAAAACAATTTCCTCAGTAATCGACACACAATACCCCACAAAGCAAAAAAACATTTTTTAGAAATGTTTGCACATATATTTTATTTTTTTAAACTGGAATACCTTAGTATTCAGACCCTTTGCTATGAGACTCGAAATTGAGCTCAGGTGCGTATTTTTTCCATTGATCATCCTTAATATGTTACTACAACTTGATTGGAGTCAACCTGTGCTAAATTCAATTGATTGAACATGATTTGGAAAGGCACACACCCATCTATATAAGGTCCCACAGTTGACAGTGCCTGTCGGAGCAAAAACCAAGCCCTGAGGAATTGTCCGTAGCGCTCCAAGACAGGATTGTGTCAAGGCACAGATCTGGAGAAGGGTACCAACACATTGAAGGTCCTCAGAACACAGTAGCCTCCATCAATCTGAAATGAAAGAAGTTTGGAACCACCAAGACTCTTCCTAGAGCTGGTCGCCCAGCCAAACTGAGCAATCAGGGGAGAAGGGCCTTGGTCTGGGAGGTGACCAAGAACCCAATGGTCACTCTGACAGAGCTCTAGAGTTCCTCTGTGGAGTTGGGAGAACCTTCCATAAGGACAACCATCTCTGCAGCACTTCACCAATCAGGCCTTTGTGGTAGAGTGGCCCGACGGAAGCCACTCCTCGGCAAAAGACAAATGACAGTCCGCTTGGAGTCTGCCAAAAGGCACCTAAAGACTCTCAGACCATGAGAAACAAGATTCTCTTGTCTGATGAAACCAAAATTGAACTCTTGGGCCTGAAGGCCAAGCATCACGTCTGGAGGAAACCTGTGGGGACGTTTTTCAGCGGCAGGGACTGGGAGACTAGTCAGGATCGTGGCAAAGATGAACGGAGCAAAGTACAGAGAGAGCCTTGATGAAAACCTGCTCCAGAGAACTCAGGACCTCAGACTGGGGTGAAAGTTCACCTTCCAACAGGAAAATGACCCTAAGCACACAGCCAAGACAAGATTGAGCATTTCTGGAGAGACCTGAAAATAGCTGTGTTGCAACGCCCCCAATCCAACCTTAACTAGCTTGAGAGGATCTGCAGAGAAGAACAGGAGAAACAGGTGTGCCGAGCTTGTGGCATCAAATCCCACAAAGTACTGAGTAAAAGGTCTGAATACTTGTGATATTTCCATTTAACATTTTTTATAAATTAGCAAAAAATGTTGTCATTATAGTGTATTGTGTGTAGATTGATGAAGGGAAAAAACAATTTAATCAATTTTAGAATAAAATTGTAACACAACAAAATGTAGAAAAAGTCAAGGGGTCTAAATACTTTCCGAAGGCACTGTATGTCTTTATTTTTCTGCGAACTCAAACGCTCCGGGACCCCAAGACCAATCCCTGGCAGTTTGGAGCATCAGAAGCAGTGAGCGTGGCCAGCCAGTCATTCGTGGTATGTGCTGTGGATATAAGATAGGCCAGATTGGGAAGGCAGTGAGCCAGAGGAATGGTAATTACTGGTGGAAATCAAACACCATCAATTGTAGGGTTTCAACATTTCTGACTGTCCCCCTCCCTTTGGCCCTTCTCTCCCCTCTCCACCTCAATCACTCACTCAATCACTCACTCACTCACTCACTCACTCACTCACTCACTCACTCACTCACTCACTCACTCACTCACTCACTCACTCACTCCACCCTTCCTAAACTATCAGACTCTCTCTTCCTTCTCCACCCCTCCTTTTACTCTTCTCTATCCTCCACCACTCACCAAATCTCTCCAACTTTCTCCGGTTTTGCCCCGTGTTTATACGTTTTCACCCTTCTTAAACTCCTTTAACACTCGACGCTCCTCTCTACCCTTCTGTCCGCTCCCTTTCACACTCCCTCAACCCTACTCCAAACCCTACTCCTTCTCCACCCACCCTCAACCCACCCCTTCACCATTTTCCACCCACCCCTTCACCATTCTCCACCCATCCTCAACCCAACCCTTCACCATTCTCCACCCACCCTCAACCCACCCCTTCACCATTCTCCAGCAATCTTTTCTAACCATCATTTTGCCCTCCTTCAGCTTGCCCAAATCCCTACTTTCCAAACTCTCAGCTCTTTCCTCCCTTCTCTCCCTCTCTAATACCCTACTCTTCCTTCTTCATCCTTCTCCATCAGCCATTTGTCCATTCATCTCACCCCTTCTCATTCCAGTTGGGAGTGTAAAAGTTCTGGAAGAATAACCTAAACTCTAAGCCATACATACCGATGTCGGATCTTCATTTGATCACGATGTTGTTGCTGGAAAAGTCCTGTAAAGCCTGAAGTTAAAACGTGTAGTGTATTCAAATCAAATTCAAGGTTTAAAAAAATATTCTAAAATGTTTCATTTCCACTTACAAAATGTCAGACTTCCTTTGCCCGGACAAAAAAAGGATCAACCCCTTCAAAAATATCCAATAATTATAATCCAGACAATGATTCACAAAGAGATGTTTTAATATCAGACTTTGTGCCTTCTACAGTCTGACAGGGTCCCTGACACTAACCAGCAACTCTGCAATCAAAGGGACTTACTGACAAAGTAGTACCCTGTAGTAGTAGTACCCTGTATACAGTAGTAGTACCCAGTAGTAGTAGTACCCTGTAGTAGTAGTACCCTGTATACTGTAGTAGTAGTACCCTGTAGTAGTAGTACCCTGTATACTGTAGTAGTAGTACCCTGTAGTAGTAGTACCCTGTATACAGTAGTAGTAGTACCCTGTAGTAGTAGTACCCTGTAGTAGTAGTACCCTGTAGTAGTACCCTGTATACAGTAGTAGTAGTACCCTGTAGTAGCAGTACCCTGTAGTAGTAGTACCCTGTATACTGTAGTAGTAGTACCCTGTAGTAGTAGTAGCCTGTAGTAGTACCCTGTATACAGTAGTAGTAGTACCCTGTATACAGTAGTAGTAGTACCTGTATACAGTAGAAGTAGTACCTGTATACAGTAGTAGTAGTACCCTGTATACAGTAGTAGGCATACCCTGTATACAGTAATAGTACCCTTTATACAGTAGAAGTAGTACCCTAAATACAGTAGAAGTAGTACCTGTATACAGTAGTAGTAGTAGTACCCTGTAGAGTGGTAGTAGTACCCTGTATACAGTAGTAGTAGTACCCTGTATACAGTAGATTTATTTCCTGTATACACTAGTAGTAGTACCCTGTTCAGTGGTCGTAGTACCCTGTATACAGTAATAGTAGCACCCTGTATACAGTAGTAGTAGTACCCTTTATACGGTAGTAGTAGCACCCTGTATATAGTAGTAGTAGTACTCTTTATACGGTAGTAGTAGTACCCTTTATACAGTGGAAGTAGCACTCTGTATACAGTAGTAGTAGTAGTAGTAGGCCAAGCTATCCCTCTCAGCACTGAGACTGTTGCTTTCCGTTTGAGTTATATTAGGTTTTATTTTCATCATTTTCATAGTACCCTGTATACAGTATTAGTAGTAGTAGTAGCCCATATACACTAGTAGTAGTACCCTGTATACAGTATTAGTAGTACCCTGTACAGTAGTAGTTGTTGTAGAGAGTCATTTGGAACATAGCCTACTGCATGTTCCTCCCTGCGGAGTAACAGGCCTGTGATTGATGCAGGGGGAGAAGGGATAGCGGCTGGACCCTGAGACCTTCAGCTGCTACAGTCACATAGGTCCACTGTGTGTGTGTGTGTGTGTGTGTGTGTGTGTGTGTGTGTGTGTGTGTGTGTGTGTGTGTGTGTGTGTGTGTGTGTGTGTGTGTGTGTGTGTGTGTGTGTGTGTGTGTGTGTGTGTGTGTGTGTGTGTGTGTGTGTGCGTGCGTGTGGGTGGGTGGGTGTGCGTGTGTGTGTGTGTATAGAGAGGTTGTTGAGAGAATGTCTGGGCCAGAGTGTTGGCAGACAGAGAGGGAGAGTGTTTTACGAGCTGAATGTCGACCCCTCTTATCTCCCATGACTTCTCTGGGTTACAGCAGCCACCCGCCCGTCTGGCCCAAGACAAATAGCAGAAGGAAGAGACACATTAAGAGCCAGGAAAACACTCACATACACAAGCACACACACTCTCACACACTCACACACACACACACACACACACACACACACACACACACACACACACACACACACACACACACACACACACACACACACACACACACACACACACACACACACACACACACACACACACACACACACACACACACACACACACACACACTGATTTGAGCGCATTAAGCAGCAGGTCCAGACAGAAAAATTGAGCCTTGCACATTGTCGTCTGTTCCCGCTGCGCCATGGCAACAAGCACTTCCTCTTTCCTGTTTTCCGATGGTGCGAAGGAGAGGTGTTCACCCAGACAAACACACACACACACACACATTTGAACGTGTTACTATTTGACTGTGAAATGTGAGTGTGATAAAGACTTACTTATTTGGTGTGAAAAGTTTTTCTGGCTTTTTGCAACAGCAAAGTGGAGTAAAAGAGAAAATAACACCATGACAGTTCCATTAATACCATGAGAGTTCCGTTAATACCATGAGAGTTCCATTAATACCATGAGAGTTCCGTTAATACCATGAGAGTTCCATTAATACCATGAGAGTTCCGTTAATACCATGAGAGTTCCGTTAATACCATGAGAGTTCCGTTAATACCATGAGTGTTCCGTTAATACCATAAGAGTTCCGTTAATACCATGAGTGTTCCGTTAATACCATGAGAGTTCCGTTAATACCATGAGAGTTCCGTTAATACCATGAGAGTTCCATTAATACCATGAGAGTTCCGTTAATACCATGACAGTTCCGTTAATACCATGAGTGTTCCGTTAATACCATAAGAGTTCCGTTAATACCATGAGTGTTCCGTTAATACCACAAGAGTTCTGTTAATACCATGAGAGTTCCGTTAATACCATGAGAGTTCCGTTAATACCATGAGTGTTCCGTTAATACCATGAGTGTTCCGTTAATACCATGAGTGTTCCGTTAATACCATGAGAGTTCCGTTAATACCATGAGAGTTCCGTTAATACCATGAGAGTTCAGTTAATACCATGAGAGTTCCGTTAATACCATGAGAGTTCCGTTAATACCATGAGAGTTCGGTTAATACCATGAGTGTTCCGTTAATACCATGAGTGTTCCGTTAATACCATAAGAGTTCCGTTAATACCATGAGTGTTCCGTTAATACCACAAGAGTTCTGTTAATACCATGAGAGTTCCGTTAATACCATGAGAGTTCCGTTAATACCATGAGTGTTCCGTTAATACCATGAGAGTTCCGTTAATACCATGAGTGTTCCGTTAATACCATGAGAGTTCCGTTAATACCATGAGTGTTCCGTTAATACCATAAGTGTTCCGTTAATACCATAAGTGTTCCATTAATACCATGAGAGGGGATTATGGTTTACAATAAGTACAGTAAAATGACTCAGTGGTTGTATGTCTTTTTTCAACACTCGCTATAAAGACATAACTCCCAAGCACCTAGCTGTCACAATTTAAGACAACAAACATGTCATAAAAAAACTAAACATCCCCTTTCCTCATTGGTATGATGGGTGCAGTAAAAACAAAGCAGAACCAACCAAAATATTTTTCACATTCTGTGAAAGAGAAAATGTCTGGAAACTCCCAAATTAGGCGATTATCTGATAATGATAAAAAGAACAATGGGACAGCTGTCAGCATTTTAAATATGCACCTGACTTAGCCAGAAGAGGACTGGCCACCCCTCAGAGCCTGGTTCCTCTCTAGATTTCTTCCTAGGTTCCAGCCTTTCTAGGGAGTTTTTCCATGCCACCTTGCTTCAACATCTGCATTGCTTGCTGCTTGGGGTGTTAGACTGGGTATCTGTATTAGCACTTTGTGACATCTGCTGATGTAAGAAGGGCTTTATAAATACATTTGATTGATAGAATGATAAATGGATGCAGTCTCCATGGATGGACCTTATTCTCTATGTGGTGCACTACTTCCCTGCTCAAAAGTAGTGCACTACATTACAGAGGCAAAGAGAGGGTTTAAACAAGATGAGGGGCTGCGTACAACATGACTGAGCAAAATGTTACGGTTTGTCAGTGTGTCTGTCTGACCTACACACTGACAGACTGACTGATAGACTGACTGACAGACTGACTGATAGACTGACTGGCAGACTGACTGATAGACTGACTGACTGACTGACAGAATGACTGACTGACTGACTGACTGACTGACAGACAGACTGACTGATAGACTGACTGACAGACTGACTGACCCATAGACTGACTGACAGACTGACCGATAGACTGACTGGCTGACTGACTGACAGACTGACTGATAGATTGACCGATAGATTGACCGTTAGACTGACCGATAGACTGACTGACAGACTGACTGACAGACTGACTGATAGACTGGCTGACAGACTGACTGATAGACTGACTGACAGACTGACCGATAGACTGACTGACTGACTGACTGACAGACTGACCGATAGACTGACCGATAGACTGACCGACAGACTGACTGACAGACTGACTGACAGACTGACTGATAGACTCATTCATTCACAGGTTGAACTGAAACAACAACAATAACATTCCGTCTGGTATGACTATGAATATGTATTATTATTTAACTAGTTTTGTGAGAGTGGATTGTTCACCAACCAATAGATTCCCTCACGCAATCACTCACTCAACCAGTCACTCACTCAATCACCCACACACCTACTCACTCCCTCCCTCCCTCACTCACTCACTTACTCACTCACTCACTCACTCACTCACTCTCACCCACTCAATCACTCATCTACTCATTCAATCAATAACTCACTTAATCTCTCACTCACTATCTCACTCAATCACTCACTTACATACTCACTCACTAACTCACTCACTAACTCACTCAAATACTCACTCACAGACAGAGACATTTCTTCCTTTTCCTGGGTTTTGATTGTGATTGTGTGTGTGAATGTGTGTGTGTGTGTGTGTGTGTGTGTGTGTGTGTGTGTGTGTGTGTGTGTGTGTGTGTGTGTGTGTGTGTGTGTGTGTGTGTGTGTGTGTGTGTGTGTGTGTGTGTGTGTGTGTGATTGTGTCCGTGCACATGGATATTATGACCATAGGCCTGCTCTGTGCTGTGTCTTGATGGTCTGCTATTTGACTGTATGATTTAGTGAAGGGAGTCTGTTCAAAGCACTGGCCCAGAGCTCTCTGGCTATGAGGCTAAGGACGCTCTCACCTCACTCATCTTTTATGGCCAACATTCCGCCCCTAAATAAATCATCGCGGGCGCACGTACCTCGAAGAGAAAAGGCTCACACACAGATACACTCTCTTTCACCTATCACACACACGTGAACATACACGCGGGCGCACATGCACACACAAACACACTCACACACACATACACACACGAACACACTCACACACACAAACACACTCACACTCACACACACACACACTCAACGAACACACTCACACACACACACTACACACAAAACACACTCACACACACACACACACACAAACACACTCACACACACTCACACACACAAACACAACACTCACACACATCACAAACACACTCACACACACAAACACACTCACACACAAACACACTCACACACACTCACACACACACACACAAACACACTCACACACACACTATACACAAACACACTCAGACACAAACACACTCACATCACAAACACACAAACACACTTCAACACAAACAAACACACTCAACACACTAAAGAGAATCAATGCTGCACCCACACCATGATGACAGATTAGTCTGGGGCCTCGGTCACACGACCCCACTGATCCTAACGTCTGCTCCCATGGTAACCCTTGTGCTCTGGTCACGTCTCACTCATAAAGCGGTTCTAATTCCCTGTAAATACAAACAGGTTGCAATCGGCTATGGTCAGTTATGGTCAGCTATGGTCAGTTATGGTCAGCTATGGTCAGTTATGGTCAGCTATGGTCAGTTATGGTCAGCTAAGGTCAGTTATGGTCAGCTATGATCAGTTACACACACTCACACACACACACACACTGGTCAGCTATGGTCAGTTATGGTCAGCTAAGGTCAGTTATGGCCAGCTATGGTCAGTTATGGTCAGCTATGGTCAGTTATGGTCAGCTATGGTCAGCGAAGGCAGTGTGGTCAGAAACATTAGTGATTTATCATCCCTTTTTTTCTCCTCTCATTCTGTTGTTTCTTGTGTTTTTCCATTCCCATGTTTCAACAGGTCCTCTGTGAGGTGTTTGTGTTTTCCTGTGTAGCCAGCACATGGGGCCAGTGACCGAAAGGATTCTGGTTTGAATCCCCAACCAGACAAGGTGAAAAAACAGTTCGATGTGCCCTTTGACCAAGACAGTTAACCCTTATTGCTCCTGTAAATGACTCTGGATTACTGTCAATTTAAAAACCTGATTTGTTCAGCAACCCGATGGTGGTCTAGTGTCTGGTAGGGTCCTGTCTGTCTAGTACGTGGTCCTAGGTGGTCCGGTAGGGTCCTGTCTGTGTAGTATGTGGTCCTAGTGGATGGTCGAGGCAGTTGATAGGTGGTCCTGTAGGGTCCTGTCTGTCTAGTATGTGGCCCTAGTGGATTAATAGGTGGTCCTGTAGGGTCCTGTCTGTGTAGTACATGGTCCTAGTGGAGTGATAGATGGTCCTGCAGGGTCTGTCTCGTACATGGTCCTAGTGGATTGATTAGGTGGTCTGGTAGGATTAGTATAGTATATGGTCCTAGTGGATTGATAGGTGGTCCTGTAGGATCTGTCTAGTATATGGTCCTAGTGGATTGATAGGTGGTCTGGTAGGGTTGTCTGTATAGTATGTGGTCCTAGTGGATTGATAGGTGGTCCTGTAGGGTCTGTCTGTGTAGTACATGGTCCTAGTGGATTGGTAGGTGGTCCTGTAGGGTCTGTCTAGTACATGGTCCTAGTGGATTGGTAGGTGGTCCTGTAGGGTCTGTCTAGTACATGGTCCTAGTGGATTGGTAGGTGGTCCGGTAGGGTTAGTATAGTATATGGTCCTAGTGGAGTGATAGGTGGTCTGGTAGGGTCTGTCTAGTACATGGTCCTAGTGGAGTGATAGGTGGTCCGGTAGGGTCTGTCTAGTACATGGTCCTAGTGGAGTGATAGGTGGTCTGGTAGGGTCTGTCTAGTACATGGTCCTAGTGGAGTGATAGGTGGTCTGGTAGGGTCTGTCTAGTACATGGTCCTAGTGGAGTGATAGGTGGTCTGGTAGGGTCTGTCTAGTACATGGTCCTAGTGGATTGGTAGGTGGTCCTGTAGGGTCTGTCTAGTACATGGTCCTAGTGGAGTGATAGGTGGTCTGGTAGGGTCTGTCTAGTACATGGTCCTAGTGGATTGGTAGGTGGTCTGGTAGGGTTAGTATAGTATATGGTCCTAGTGGAGTGATAGGTGGTCTGGTAGGGTCTGTCTAGTACATGGTCCTAGTGGATTGGTAGGTGGTCCTGTAGGGTCTGTCTAGTACATGGTCCTAGTGGAGTGATAGGTGGTCTGGTAGGGTCTGTCTAGTACATGGTCCTAGTGGATTGGTAGGTGGTCCGGTAGGGTTAGTATAGTATATGGTCCTAGTGGAGTGATAGGTGGTCTGGTAGGGTCTGTCTAGTACATGGTCCTAGTGGAGTGATAGGTGGTCTGGTAGGGTCTGTCTAGTACATGGTCCTAGTGGAGTGATAGGTGGTCTGGTAGGGTCTGTCTAGTACATGGTCCTAGTGGAGTGATAGGTGGTCTGGTAGGGTCTGTCTAGTACATGGTCCTAGTGGATTGGTAGGTGGTCCGGTAGGGTCTGTCTAGTACATGGTCCTAGTGGAGTGATAGGTGGTCTGGTAGGGTCTGTCTAGTACATGGTCCTAGTGGAGTGATAGGTGGTCCTGTAGGGTCTGTCTAGTACATGGTCCTAGTGGAGTGATAGGTGGTCTGGTAGGGTCTGTCTAGTACATGGTCCTAGTGGATTGGTAGGTGGTCCGGTAGGGTCTGTCTAGTACATGGTCCTAGTGGATTGGTAGGTGGTCCGGTAGGGTCTGTCTAGTACATGGTCCTAGTGGAGTGATAGGTGGTCTGGTAGGGTTAGTATAGTACATGGTCCTAGTGGAGTGATAGGTGGTCTGGTAGGGTCTGTCTAGTACATGGTCCTAGTGGAGTGATAGGTGGTCCGGTAGGGTCTGTCTAGTACATGGTCCTAGTGGAGTGATAGGTGGTCTGGTAGGGTCTGTCTAGTACATGGTCCTAGTGGAGTGATAGGTGGTCCTGTAGGGTCTGTCTAGTACATGGTCCTAGTGGATAGGTAGGTGGTCCTGTAGGGTCTGTCTAGTACATGGTCCTAGTGGATTGGTAGGTGGTCCGGTAGGGTCTGTCTAGTACATGGTCCTCGTGGAGTGGTAGGTGGTCCGGTAGGGTCTGTCTAGTACATGGTCCTAGTGGAGTGATAGGTGGTCTGGTAGGGTCTGTCTAGTACATGGTCCTAGTGGAGTGATAGGTGGTCTGGTAGGGTCTGTCTAGTACATGGTCCTAGTGGAGTGATAGGTGGTCCGGTAGGGTCTGTCTAGTACATGGTCCTAGTGGAGTGATAGGTGGTCTGGTAGGGTCTGTCTAGTACATGGTCCTAGTGGAGTGATAGGTGGTCCGGTAGGGTCTGTCTAGTACATGGTCCTAGTGGAGTGATAGGTGGTCTGGTAGGGTCTGTCTAGTACATGGTCCTAGTGGATTGGTAGGTGGTCCGGTAGGGTCTGTCTAGTACATGGTCCTAGTGGAGTGATAGGTGGTCTGGTAGGGTCTGTCTAGTACATGGTCCTAGTGGAGTGATAGGTGGTCTGGTAGGGTCTGTCTAGTACATGGTCCTAGTGGAGTGATAGGTGGTCTGGTAGGGTCTGTCTAGTACATGGTCCTAGTGGAGTGATAGGTGGTCTGGTAGGGTCTGTCTAGTACATGGTCCTAGTGGAGTGATAGGTGGTCTGGTAGGGTCTGTCTAGTACATGGTCCTAGTGGAGTGATAGGTGGTCTGGTAGGGTCTGTCTAGTACATGGTCCTAGTGGAGTGATAGGTGGTCCGGTAGGGTCTGTCTAGTACATGGTCCTAGTGGAGTGATAGGTGGTCTGGTAGGGTCTGTCTAGTACATGGTCCTAGTGGAGTGATAGGTGGTCTGGTAGGGTCTGTCTAGTACATGGTCCTAGTGGAGTGATAGGTGGTCTGGTAGGGTTAGTATAGTATATGGTCCTAGTGGAGTGATAGGTGGTCTGGTAGGGTTAGTATAGTATATGGTCCTAGTGGATTGGTAGGTGGTCCGGTAGGGTCTGTCTAGTACATGGTCCTAGTGGATTGGTAGGTGGTCTGGTAGGGTTAGTATAGTATATGGTCCTAGTGGATTGGTAGGTGGTCCGGTAGGGTCTGTCTAGTACATGGTCCTAGTGGAGTGATAGGTGGTCTGGTAGGGTTAGTATAGTATATGGTCCTAGTGGATTGGTAGGTGGTCTGGTAGGGTTAGTATAGTATATGGTCCTCGTGGATTGATTGGCAGCCTGACAGCAGATTCAGTAAGTGTCTGACCCCTGGTTATTTAGATGTATGCAGCAGTGTTAGGCCGGATAGGAGGTCCAGTTCTAACCAGGTTTCCATCCAACATTTTTATGCCATGTTGATAGAAAATGCTGGTGTGTGATATGGTGGTGGAAAACAGCTATTTGTGTGTGATATGCAAAACATATTTTATGATATGGAGGTGGAAAACAGCTATTTGTGCTTGATATGGAGGTGGAAAACAGCTATTTGTGCGTGATATGGAGGTGGAAAACAGCTATTTGTGCGTGATATGGTGGTGGAAAACAGCTATTTGTGCTTGATATGGAGGTGGAAAACAGCTATTTGTGTGTGATATGGAGGTGGAAAACAGCTATTTGTGTGTGATATGGAGGTGGAAAACACCTTTATGTGTCACGCCTGCTCCCGCTCTTCCCCCATGGCGCTCGAGGGCGCCAGGTTCCCCAGCATTACTCACTCCTGACACCACCATTACGCACACCTGCCCTCCCCAGTCATGCGCACAAGCGATTATTTTACTCACCTGGACTCAATCACCTGTCATTACCTCCCTATATCTGTCTGTTCCCGCGCTCTGTTCCCTGCTTCAGCATTGATTGTCATATGTCTTTGTATACTCGCTGACGCTGTTCCTGTCTTGTTCCATGTCTGTTCCGTTTAAATGTTTGACTCCCGTACCTGCTTCTCTACTCCAGCGTTGGTCCTTACATTTATGTGCGAGATATGGCGGTAGAAACGCCTTTATGCTCAAATATTTACATAAAACCATTATTCGGTACACACAGTGCTTTATCCGTGCCAGTCGTCCTCACCAGGGTCTTGACCTGACTGCAGTTTGGTGTCGTAACTGACTTCAGTAGGAAAATGCTCACCTTCGATGGCCACTGCCTGGATGCTGGAGCGTTTTGAACAGAGGCACCCATGGTGACGGTGAAGTCAACAGGTTTGAACAGAGGCACCCATGGTGACGGTAGGGTAAGCTACGGACAATGTGTATGGTGTCAGGTGTGTTAGCGGTTTGAACAGAGGTCCCCATGGTGACGGTAGGGTAAGCTACGGACAATGTGTATGGTGTCAGGTGTGTTAGCGGTTTGAACAGAGGTCCCCATGGTGACGGTAGGGTAAGCTACGGACAATGTGTATGGTGTCAGGTGTGTGAGCGGTTTGAACAGAGGTCCCCATGGTGACGGTAGGGTAAGCTATGGACAATGTGTATGGTGTCACGTGTGTGAGCGGTTTGAACAGAGGTCCCCATGGTGACGGTAGGGTAAGCTATGGACAAGGTGTATGGTGTCATGTGTGTGAGCGGTTTGAACAGAGGTCCCCATGGTGACGGTAGGGTAAGTTACGGACAATGTGTATGGTGTCATGTGTGTGAGCGGTTTGAACAGAGGTCCCCATGGTGACGGTAGGGTAAGCTACGGACAATGTGTATGGTGTCAGGTGTGTGAGCGGTTTGAACAGCGGTCCCCATGGTGACGGTAGGGTAAGCTACGGACAATGTGTATGGTGTCAGGTGTGTGAGCGGTTTGAACAGCGGTCCCCATGGTGACGGTAGGGTAAGCTACGGACAATGTGTATGGTGTCAGGTGTGTGAGCGGTTTGAACAGCGGTCCCCATGGTGACGGTAGGGTAAGCTACGGACAATGAACGCAATTACATTTTATTGATGTTAATTTGAATGCAGTGACATACCATGAAGAGGCAAATGGCCACACCAAATACTGACTGGTTTTCTGATCCGTGCCCCTACCTTTTGTCCTAAGGTATCTGTGACCAACGGATGCATTTCTGTCTTCCCAGTCGTGTGGAATTCATAGATTAGAGCCTAATGAATGTATTTCAATTGACTGATTTCCTTATGAACTGTAACTCTGAAAAATCTTTGAAATTGTTGCTTGTTGTGTTTATATTTCTGTTCAGTAGTAGTAGTAAACCGCAGACACATACTCCCTCCCACTACACGACCCACACGACAAAGCAGTAACATCTACACTATATCAAAAATAATTACAATTGAAAATTCCAATGATTGGTGTATTACTCCTTAGACAGCCATTTCAATTGTCGTAGTGTTGGATTGCATAATGTTGGATTTAGTGTAAAACAAATGTTAAAACGGGTAAAAAATGAAAACCAGTAATCCATACAAGCTGTCGTGCTGTTATCGTGGTTAGGTGTTTTCCCTGCCTATGACTAGGTTGCCTAGGTCAGGAAAAGCTCCTGGGCCTGTATTCATAAGGCGTCTCAGAGTATGAGTTTCCATCTAGGATCAGGTACCACCGGTCCATGTTATATTATTCATTATCTAATCCTAGACCAGCACACCTACCTAGCATTGATGTATGGCTCCAATAGAGACATACAGAGGTGGAAAACAGACTCATCCTACTTAACTACTGCTGTAGACACCTTTTCTATTCATATACTGTCCATAATGTGTGTGTATTGTTTTGTATTGTCAGGTATTACTGTAATGTTGGAGCTAGGAACATAATAATTTCGCTACACCTGTGATAACATCTTCAAAATATGTGTGTAAATATAATACACAACCAATATATATGTTTTGTTATTTGATACACACATGCAGGGGGGGGTGCATGTATGTTGGATGTGTATGCATGTATGTTGGATGTGTATTGGTTTATACACATATTTTGAAGATGTTATCACAGGTGTAGCGAAATTATTATGTTCCTAGCTCCAACATTACAGTAATACCTGACAATATAAAACAATACGCACCTCCTGTCTGTAGGCTGTCTCCTCATTGTTAGTAAGCAGGGCTACCACTGTTGAGTCGTCTGCCAACCTGATGATTGAGTTGTAGACGTGCGTGGCCACGCAGTCATGGGTGAACAGGGAGTGCAGGAGGGGGCAGAGCATGCAGCCATGTTGAGGGTCAGCGTAGCGGAGATGTTGTTGCCTACCTTTCTTGGGTACAGGAACAAAACTTGAAGCAAGTGGGGACAAAAAACTGGGATAGGGAGAGATTGAATATGTCCACAAACACTCCAGCCAGCTGGTCTGCTGGTCTCTGAGGACGCGGCTTGGGATGCCATCTGGGCTGGCAACCTTGCAAAGGTTTACAAGCTTAAATGTTTTACTCAGGTCGGCCAGGAGAACGAGAGCTCGGTGGACCGATTCCGCAGCACTGTGTTTTACTCCAAGCGGGCAAAGAAGGTGTTTAGCTTATCCGGGACCAAGGCACTGATGTCCATGATGTGGCTGAGTGCATGTTCACGTGCGTGCGTAAATGTGTGTGTGTGTGTGTGTGTGTGTAGATGCTTGGCCATCAACAGTGCATGACTTTCCACAGTTTGTTACATTACAGCCTTATTAAAAAAAAATATATATAGATATGTTTCTCACTAACCTACACACAATACCCCATAATTTGTGCAAATGTATGAAATAAAAAAAACAAAATATCACATTTACATAAGTATTCAGACCCTTGACTCAATACTTTGTTGAAGCACATTTGGCCGCGATTACAGCCTCGAGTCTTCTTGGGTTTGACGTTACAAGCTTGGCACACCTGTGTTTGGGGAGTTTCTCCCATTCTTCTCTGCAGAACCTCTCAAGCTCTGTCAGGATGGATCGGGAGCGTCGCTGCACAGCTATTTTCAGGTCTCTCCAGAGATGTTCGATTGGGTTCAATTCCCGGGTCTGGCTGGGCCAGTCAGGGACATTCAGAGACTTGTCCGGAAGACACTCCTGCGTTGTCTTGGCTGTGTGCTTAGGGTCGATGTCCTGTTGGAAGGTGAACCTTCGTCCCAGTCTGAGGTCCTGAGCGCTCTGGAGCAGGTTTTCATCAAGAATCTCTCTGTACTTTGCTCTGTACATCATTCCCTTGATACTGACTAGTCTCCCAGTCCCTGCCACTGAAAAATATTTTGTTTCTCATGGTCTGAGAGTCAAAGGACTCTCAGACCATTTCTAACAAGATTCTCTGGTCTGATGACACCATTGAACTCTTTGGCCTGAAGGTCAAGCATCACGTCTGGAGGAAACTGAGCACCATCCCTACGGTGAAGATTGGTGGTGGCAGCATCATGCTTGGATTTAGCCTTTTGGCAAACTCCAAGCGGGCTGTCATGTGCCTTTTATTGAGGAGTGGCTTCCGTCTGGCCACCTCCATAAAGGCCTGATTAGTGAAGTGCTGCAGAGATGGTTGTCCTTCTGGAAGGTTCTCCCATCTCCACGGAGGAACTCTGGAGCTTTTTCAGAGTGACCATCGGGTTCTTGGTCACCTCCATGACCAAAGCACTTCTCCCCTGATTGCTTAGTTTGGCTGGGCGACCAGCTCTAGGCAGAGTCTTGGTGGTTCCAAACTTCTTCCATTTAAGAATGGTGGAGGCCACTGTGTTCTTGGGGACTTTCAATGCTGCAGACATTTTTTGGTACCCTTCCCCAGATCTGTGCCTCGACACACTCCTGTCTTGGAGCTCTACGGACAATTTGTTTGACCTCATGTCTTGGTTTTTGCTCTAACAGGCACTGTCAACTGTGGGACCTTATATAGACAGGTGTGTGCCTTACCAAATCATGTCCAATGAATTGAATTTATCACAGGGGGACTCCATTAAATTTGTAGAAACAAGGATGATCAATGGAAACAAAATGCATCTGAGCTTAATTTCAAGTTTCATAGCAAAGGGGCTGAACACTGATGTAAATGAATTATTCCATTTTTTTTATGTATACATTTGAAAAAAAAATCTAAAAACCTGTTTTCCCTTTGTCATTATAAGGTATTGTGTGTAGATCGATGAGGAAAAAATAATTGTATCAATTTTAGAACATGGCTGTAACATAACAAAATGTGGAAAAAGTCAAGGGGTCTGAATACTTTCCGAATGCACTGTATATTTGACGATGTCCATCCCTTCACAGTTTGCTTTTCCACTGGTGCGCAAAATGGTGGATTGACAAATAACAGCTTAGATGACATTTTGGAATCACTACTAGTTATACGGTGCTACAGATCATGTGAAACATTTGAAACGTGACCAATTTATACTGGCCCGTAAACACTATGCACAAAGAACTTTCTTCTCTCCCTAGAGGAATAGAGCTCATACTCGCTCCGTTGGGCATGGCCTATACATAGACCAGTCTGTCTGGCTTTTCCTAAAGCTTGCCTTCATAAGCTTGCCTTCATAACATTTCCTGATGTTTAGAACTCATATAGCAGACATATTCTCAATAAAAAAGGAAAAAAAGGAAATTAAGTCATCAGATTTTGCCTGCTGGGTTTACTCAGAATCTCAATGGCCTTGTATCAGTGTCATACGTTCTGACCCAAATAAACCATCTTTAAATGACATTGATAAAATGCGCAAGCATGTTTTTGGACCATCCATTGACAGAGACGTTCATCTGGCTCAGAACCCTATTATACCTCAGAGTCTGCCAATAGATCCAGCTCACATAGCAGTCCAATGGTGGCAGTGGCACAAACCCTCCTCTGTGTCTGCAGGCCCATCTACTGAAAAACTGGGCTAAAGATAAAGAGACGTCTGCATTGTTGGGCTTAGTAGTCTTGCCTGTGTTTGGTTACCTGATAGAATATTAGCTCTGTAGAATCCAGGGAGTATGCTGGGTTTAAGAAGGGGGAAAGGTGGCTGGGTATGCTGGGTTTATGAAGGGGGAAGGGTGGCTGGGTATGCTGGGTTTATGAAGGGGGAAGGGTGGCTGGGTATGTTGGGTTTAAGAAGGGGGAAGGGTGGCTGGGTATGCTGGGTTTAAGAAGGGGAAGGGTGGCTTGGTATGCTGGGTTTAAGAAGGGGAAGGGTGGCTGGGTATGCTGGGTGGCTGGGTTTGAAGGGTGGCTGGGTATGCTGGTTTAAGAAGGGGAAGGGTGGCTGGGTATGCTGGTTTAAGAAGGGGGAAGGGTGGCTGGGTATGCTGGTTTAAGAAGGGGAAGGGTGGCTGGGTATACTGGGTTTATGAAGGGGGAAGGGTGGCTGGGTATGCTGGGTTTATGAAGGGGGAAGGGTGGCTGGGTATGCTGGGTGGCTGGGTTTGAAGAGTGGTTGGGTATGCTGGGTTTATGAAGGGCGAAGGGTGGCTGTGTCTATAGGGCAAGGACGTATGCAGACAAACACACACACACACAGTCACTCTCACACAGTGTAGATACTCTCACACGGTGTAGATACTAGATACAAAAACGCATATATATGTGGACCCACACGCGCGCCATGTTGAATCCTGAACAGCAGACGTTGCCTGGAGTAGAGTGTTCAGCTGCAGCCCAGATGTGCCGAGCAGGGCGGACGGACAAAACACACACAGTGAGGTAAACCTGGTAGAGGTTTAGGGAGTAAAGTCTAAAACTACAGCATGACCGACAGAGGAAAGAACGAGAGAAACAAAATAGAGAGCAAAGCAGGACAAAACAACTGGAGGCAAAGGAAGACAGGGTGAGAGGAAGATAGGAACGAAGATAGAAAGAATCAGGGGGATGATAGCCAATGGAACCCATGCAGAAATCCATGGTTCAAATGATGAATCCTGTGCTATGAACCCCCCCAAAAAAAGCTTTCTGGAGTGGAGAGAGTGACCAATGACAAGGTGTGGTTGGAGGTGGAGAGGCTCTGATCCCAAAGGAGCGTGTAACAATGGTAAGAAAACAACACACTGGGTCATTTACTAAACAAAAACATCCTCACACTCGTTTAAAATCCCAATCCACAACCCTGGAGAAAAAGAGATTTATCTTCTGCTTCTCTCATGTGAACCACGTTTACACTCCTAAACAAAACCTTGCCTTCTTTCTCCCCACTGGGAATAACTCCTCATCCATTGTGATGCTGAAGGTGTGTCTGTCTATGTTTGATACTTTTTATTCATTCCCTGAAGGGTTCTGTCATTCGCTAGCAACGTACTGTAGCTAGCAACAACAAGATCACTGGAGACAGCAGAAAAATCGGAACAGGAGATTAACATTGTATTAATGTTAACGTAAAATGCCATTTTCAAATTTTTACAGGTATTTGTGATGACTGCACCACAGGGCACACAACTTTATTTCAACGTAGAAAGTTGGTTAATATTTTGTTTGAGACGTTGATCAATGAGATCACAACCTATATTAACCCACTGAAGAAATACATTTTACAGCAGAACCAAAATGACCTGGATTGAACATGAGATTCAAATGACATGGTGCAAGTGACCAATGCCGTTCTTGATTCTGACAGATTATCTCAGCAGACCTGCGACGACCTATGACCGCTGTCTTGAACTTTATATGATTACATGAAGAAGACATGTGTAGTTACAGCAACCTCAACATGTGGCCTTGGATGCGTTACTCATTTTAAGGTTGAATGTTACATTAGTTTGTATAGGCCATTTACTGGATTACAAAGTAATGTTGAGTTGTGTTTGGTTGACAATGCAACCAAATATCAACATTTGAAGGAGATATATCTTCTGCTGGGATACTTCCATCTGTGCCACTGACTTGGTCTGGCTTTGTCTACAAATGAATCATTTATATGTTGTATCTACGTCTCCATCTCAACTAGCATTGCAAAATTCCGGGAACTTTCAATAAATTCCCTGGTTTCCAGAAATCCCGGTTCCCTCCTCATTCTGGGAATCTTCCAACTGGGACATCGGGAAAACCAGGGAATTTATTGAAAGTTCCTGGAATGTTGAAAGGCTAATCTTAATCAAAAATCTAAATGAAAGATTAGGACTAATTAAAATCAAACTTTAAATGTTCTTTTTAAATAAAGTTTCATTTGATTTAGTCCTGTTCTTCAACTTAGATTTTGGTTGAGATGGAGACGTGAATCCAAAATATCAATTATTATTTTGTCGACAAACTGGTTTTAAAATCAGTGGCTCCGATGGAAATATCCAAGCAGGAGATAAATCTCCCTCAAATGTTGATATTTGGTTGCGTTGACAACCAAAGACAATTCAATTCAATCACTAAATATTAGTACATTTGAAATCAACCAGAACTTGAAACCCTAGGCTTATTGTATTGTCTATTATTTAGTTGAATTCTGGGTTGAATTGAAACAATAGATTTTGATGACTTTGCAAATGCTATTGGCATTAAAAGCATCCTTGATGATATATGAAGGATAACGTTTGGTCACATTTCATTTGCTCTGTTAAACCTATGCTTTGGAAGGACTTCAACAATTAATATATATTTTTTTTATCACACCACAATCGTTCTCACGACAGCACATTGGTAAAAGTCAGTGACAAATAGCATAGCTATGCAGGGCTGGTTAAAACCTTGGCTGGTGACCAATCGGTAGATGTAGATAGATCAATTCTCCAGTAGGAGGTACTGCCCAGCCTATAGTTGTTTTCTGATTGTGGATATAACATTGAAGATCTGACATTGTTCTAAAGGAATGAATTCAACATATTTTACACAAAGTTTGCCTATGTTTAAATTTGGTTACCATGATGGCATAATCCTGTGGTTGAAATTTCACCCTCAAAATAACAGTTTATGTTGATACTTTTTTCAAATCCAATGTATTTTCCACGTAGATTCCACATCACAAATACATAGACAAAGTACGTTAAAACAAACATTGGTTCAACCAATTTGTGCCCAGTGGGTGTGAGTCACTTTAAGGTTGTAACTAACGCGAACAGTCAGAACACGTTGTCAGAAAACCAAAACCCATTTATGAAACGCAATGGCCGGGATTCAATCAAAGGCTTATTGTCGACTTTTAAAGGTTTACACTTAAGCTGACATCCACATCATTTAACATGAATGAAATCTCCACAAACATTTGGGAAAATTTCCATTAAAAGGCACATTGTCGATAGTGCAGTACACAGCGCTACAGCGTGCCCTTGAATAGATCCCAGCCAATGTTGTGCATTTGTGCTGTTTGTCTGTGAGTTCGCCTGGAACCAGTAACACCAGTCAAACACGGCCTGGGGTGTCAAAGTATAATATATCATGTCATCCCTTTACACCAGTTTACCACCTATTCCATTCACATCATCCTGAATGACTGGCAACTATGTCCCAATGGGGCCAGACTGGATGTGTTGGACTGTCGCCCAATGAGGCCAGACTGGATGTGTTGGACTGTCGACCCAATGAGGCCAGACTGGATGTGTTGGACTGTCGTCCCAATGGGGCCAGACTGGATATGGGCTCATCCAGGTCTGTTTTTAATACAAAGAGTCAAAGAGAGGAACCCATCAGCAACATAGAGACCAACAGACAGACAGGAAATGATCTACTTCATGTTTCCTGTGTGTTAAAATAGAGGATATACCAGAGATGGAAGAGGAAGAAAGACATCCCACTCCCTCCTTTTTTCTGGTTCATATACAGTCAATGAACTAAGCAGATCAGACCCAGCTGCTAATGTATTGGTGCCTATGGGAGAGCCACCCAATAAGCAGACCGGAACTGTGACAATTTCTTTCAATGGTAAATGGCCTGAGTAAGACATCTTCATTTATCCACCTTCTGTGGACATACAGTACATTCCCAGAGGCCTAGTTTCCCTAATGACCTCATTACCAACAGGAGCTCCTCCCACTAAAAGCCAGGGTGAACCCAAAACATTGCAGGTAGAAATGTAGCCATTGTGCGAATCTCTAACGACTTGATGCAGTAGCATGCCGAGACATGAATTCTGTTATTATCCTCCCAGAAAAAAATTGTGTGAAACCACTGTGCTGTTCAGTACTGTGGAATCAAAGACCTAAATACAGGTAACTGCCAAAATAAAGGAAACACCAACATAACATTTCTCAATAGGGAGTTGGGCCACCATGAGCCGCCAGATCAGCTTCAATGTGCCTTGGCATAGATTATACAATTGTCTGGAACTAACTCTATTGGAAAGATGAGACGCCATTCTTCCATGAGAAATTCTATCAAATCAAAGTTTATTTGTCATGTGCACCGAATACAACAGGTGTAGGTAGATCTTACCGTGAAATGCTTACTTACAGGCCCTAACCAACAGTGCAAAAAGGGTATTAGGTGAACAATAGGTAAGTAAAGAACTAAAAACAACAGTAAAAAGACAGTGAAAAATAACAGCAGCGAGGTTATATACGGGAGCGAGGCTATAACAGTAGCGAGGCTACATACAGGCACCGGTTGGTCGAGCTGATTGAGGTAGTATGTACATGAATGTATAGTGTAAAGTGAAAAGTGAAGTGACTATGCATATCTGATAAACAGAGCGTAGCAGTAGAGTAAAAGAGGGGTTGGGGGAGGCACACAATGCAAATAGTTCGGGCAGCCATTTGATTACCTGTTCAGGACTCTTATGGCTTGGGGTAAATACTGTTGAGAAGTATTTTTGTCCTAGACTTGGCGCTCCGGTACCGCTTGCCATGCGGTAGTAGAGAGAACAGTCTATGACTGGGGTGGCTGGGGTCTTTGACAATTTTTAGGGCCTTCCTCTGACACCGCCTGGTGTAGAGTTCCTAGATGGCAGGAAGCTTAGCCCCAGTGATGTACTGGGCCGTACGCACTTCCCTCTGAAGTACCTTGCAGTCGGAGGCCGAGCAATGCCATACCAGACAGTGATGCAACCATGCTCTCGATGTTGCAGCTGTAGAACCTTTTGAGGATCTGAGGACCCATGCCAATCTTTTTAGTTTACTGAGGGGGAATAAGCTTTGTTGTGCCCTCTTCATGACCGTCATGGTGTGTTTGGACCATTCTAGTTTGTTGGTGATGTGTACACCAAGGAACTTGAAGCTCTCAACTTGCTCCACTACAGCCCTGTTGATGAGAACGGGGGCGTGCTCAGTCCTCCTTTTCCTGTAGTCCACAATCATCTCCTTAGTCTTGGTTACGTTGAGGGATAGGTTGTTATTCTGGCACCACACGGCCAGGTCTCTGACCTCCTCCCTGTCTCGTCGTTGTCGGTGATCATGCCTACCACTGTTGTGTCGTCTACAAACTAATGATGGTGTTGGAGTCGTGCCTGGCCATGCAGTCGTGGGTGAACAAGGAGTACAGGAGGGGACTGAGCATGCACCCCTGAGGGGCTCCAGTGTTGAGGATCAGCGTGGTAGATGTTTTGCTACCTACTCTCACCACCTGGGGGGCGGCCCATCAGGAAGTCCGGGATCCAGTTGCAGAGGGAGGTGTTTAGTCCCAGGATCCTTCGCATAGTGATGAGCTTTGAGGGTACTATGGTGTTGAACGCTGAGCTGTAGTCAATGAATAGCATTCTCACATAGGTGTTCCTTTTGTCCAGGTGGGAAAGGGCAGTGTGGAGTGCAGTAGAGATTGCATCATCTGTGGATCTGTTGGGGCGGTATACAAATTGGAGTGGGTCTAGGGTTTCTGGGATAATGGTGTTGATGTGAACCATTACCAGTCTTTCAAAGCACTTCATGGCTATGGACGTGAGTGCTACAGGTCTGTTGTCATTTAGGCAGGTTGCCTTCGTGTTCTTGGGCACAGGGACTATGGTGGTCTGCTTGAAACATGTTGGTATTACAGACTCAATCAGGGACATGTTGAAAATGTCAGTGAAGACACCTGCCAGTTGGTCAGCACATGCCCGGAGCACACGTCCTGGTAACTCGTCTGGCCCCACAGCCTTGTGAATGGGGCAGCAGGTTAGCCTAGTGGTTAGAGCGTTGGACTAGTAACCGGAAGGTTGCAAGTTCTAACCCCCGAGCTGACAAGGTACAAATCTGTCGTTCTGCCCCTGAACAGGCAGTTAATTGAAAATAAGAATTTGTTCTTAACTGACTTGCCTAGTTAAATAAAGTTAAATAAAGGTTAAAAAAAAAAAAAAAAAAAAAAAAAAAATGGTGACCTGTTTAAAGGTCTTACTCACTTCGACTATGGAGAGTGTGATCATGCAGTTGTCCGGAACAGCTCATGCTCTCATGCATGCGTCAGAGTTTCTTGCCTCGAAGCGAGCATAGAAGTGATTTAGCTCATCTGGTAGGCTTGTGTCACTGGGCAGCTTCGCGGCTGTGCTTCACTTTGTAGTCTGTAATAGTTTGCAAGCCCTGCCACATAAGACGAGCCTCAGAGCCGGTGTAGTATGATTCAATCTTAGCCCTGTATTTACGCTTTGCCTGTTTGATGGTTTGTCGGCAGGCATTTCTTATAAGCTTCCGGTTAGAGTCCCACACCTTGAATGCGGCAGCTCTACCCTTTAGCTCAGTGCGAATGTTGTCTGTAATCCATGGCTTCTGGTTGGGATATGTACGTACAGTCACTGTGAGGACGATGTCCTTATTGATGCACTTATTGATAAAGCCAGTGTGACTGTTGTGGTGTACTCCTCAACGCCATTGGAAGAATCCCGGAACATGTTCCAGTCTGTGACAGCAAAACAGTCCTGTAGTTTAGCATCTCCTTCATCTGATCACTTTTTTATAGAACGAGTCACTGGTGTTTCCTGCTTTAATTTTAGCTTGTAAGCAGGAATCAGGAGGATAGAATTGTGGTCGGATTTACCAAATAGAGGGAACGAGGGAGAGCTTTGTACATGTTTGGTGTCATTTGGTGTTTTGTTGATCGTGGAACTGGAACAGACTGGTCTCAGGCTCCAGAATCTCCCATAAGTGTTCAATTGGGTTGAGATCTGGTGACTGAGACACACAACATAACTAATGGAACAACATACACCCTTTTAAACCCCTATGCTCCTTTCAGACCCCTCTTTCAAAGGCACAGATATCTCTTTTAGCCATGGTAGCCAAAATATTGGGCAACTGGGAATAATGGAACTTCATACATGACCCTAATCATGATGGGATGTTAACTGCTAATGGAACTTATCTCAGGAACCATACCTTTGTGGAAGCACTTGCTTTCAATATACTTTGGGGATCCCTCATTTACTCAAGTGTTAACATTATTTTAGTAGTTACATGTAGATTAATGGATCAAATAGAATGAATGGAACTAGCAGAACTAATGGAACTAATAGAACTAATGGAACTAACATAACTAATGGAACTAACATAACTAATAGAACTAATGGAACTAACATAACTAATGGAACTAATAGAACTAATGGAACTAACATAACTAATGGAACTAATAGAACTAATGGAACTAACATAACTAATGGAACTAATAGAACTAATGGAAGTAACAGAACTAATAATGGAACTAATAGAACTAATGGAACTAACATAACTAATGTAACAGAACTAACAGAACTAATAGAACTAATGGAACTAACATAACTAATGGAACTAATATAACTAATGGAACTAACAGAACTAATAGAACTAATGGAACTAATGGAACTAACATAACTAATGGAACTAACATAACTAATAGAACTAATGGAACTAACATAACTAATGGAACTAATAGAACTAATGGAACTAACATAACTAATGGAACTAACATAACTAATGGAACTAACATAACTAACATAACTAATAGAACTAATGGAACTAACATAACTAATGGAACTAATAGAACTAATGGAACTAATAGAACTAATGGAACTAACATAAATAATGGAACTAATAAAATCAAATCAAATCAAATCAAATTTTATTTGTCACATACACATGGTTAGCAGATGTTAATGCGAGTGTAGCGAAATGCTTGTGCTTCTAGTTCCGACAATGCAGTAATAGCGAGCAAGTAATCTAACTAACAATTCCAAAAAAACTACTGTCTTATACACAGTGTAAGGGGATAAAGAATATGTACATAAGGATATATGAATGAGTGATGGTACAGAGCAGCATAGGCAAGATACAGTAGATGATATCGAGTACAGTATATACATATGAGATAAGTATGTATGTAAACCAAGTGGCATAGTTAAAGTGGCTAGTGATACATGTATTACATAAGGATGCAGTCGATGATATAGAGTACAGTATCAACGTATGCATATGAGATGAACAATGTAGGGTAAGTAACATTATATAAGGTAGCATTGTTTAAAGTGGCTAGTGATATATTTACATCATTTCCCATCAATTCCCATGATTAAAGTGGCTGGAGTAGAGTCAGTGTCATTGACAGTGTGTTGGCAGTAGCCACTCAATGTTAGTGGTGGCTGTTTAACAGTCTGATGGCCTTGAGATAGAAGCTGTTTTAATAGAACTAATGGAACTAACATAACTAATGGAACTAATAGAACTAATGGAACTTACATAACTAATGGAACTAATAGAACTAATGGAACTAACCGAACTAATGCAACTAATACAACTAATGGAACTAACAGAACTAACAGAACTAATAGAACAACTAATGGAACTAATTACATAACTAATGGAACTAATGGAACTAACAGAACTAATACAACTAATGGAACTAATATAACTAATGGAACTAACAGAACTAATAGAACTAATGGAACTAACAGAACTAATGGAACTAACAGAACTAATACAACTAATGGAACTAACAGAACTAATAGAACTAATGGAACTTACATAACTAACAGAACTAATACAACTAATGGAACTAATAGAACTAATAGAACTAATGGAACTAATGGAACTAATAGAACTAATAGAACTAACAGAACTAATGGAACTAAAATAACTAATGGAACTAATATAACTAATATAACTAATGGAACTAATGGAACTAACAGAACTAATGGAACTAACAGAACTAATATAACTAATGGAACTAACAGAACTAATGGAACTAACATAACTAATGGCACTAATAGAACTAACAGAACTAATAGAACTAACAGAACTAACGGAACTAATAGAACTAACATAACTAATGGAACTAAAATAACTAATAGAACTAACATAACTAATGGAACTAAAATAACTAATGGAACTAACATAACTAATGGAACTAACATAACTAATGGAACTAATAGAACTGATGGAACTAACAGAACTAATGGAACTATGGGTGGACAAATTGTTGGTGAAAATATTGTGTAAATATTTACAGATAAGAGAAATGCAGTACCCTGGTCTGTTGTATGGCATTCAAATAGGAAAGTTCACACAGTACCAGTCAAAAGTTTGCACACAGAATAATAGTGAAGACATCAAAACTATGAAATAACACATGGAATCATGTAATAACCAAAGAACAGTGTTATACAAATCAAAATATATTGAATATTTTAGATTCTTCAAAGTAGCCACAAATTAACTTTTAACAAGGCACACCTGTTAATTGAAATGCATTCCAGATGACTACCTCATGAAGCTAGTTGAGAGAAACCTCGAGTGTGCAAAGCTGTCATCAAGGCAAAGGGTGGCTACTTTGAAGAATCTGAAATATAAAATATATTTTTACTTGTTTAACACTTTTTGGTAACTAAATGATTCCATATGTGTTATTTCATATATTTGATGTCTTCACTATTATGCTACAATGCAGAAAAGAGTCAAAATAAAGAAAAACCCTTGAATGAGTAGGTTTGTCAAAACTTTTGACTGGAACTGTATATTAGTTGAAGTTCAGCCTTGTAACAATATTACCAACGTGGTCTATCCATGTTTGAAACTCCCCAAAAATACCAGCTGTTTCCATTCAATGGGAAATGCCCATCTCATAGAGGATGGTTCGCATAACAACTAAGTGCCAAGATGGATAATGAAGAAGGAAAGTATTTCAGTATTTTCCTTCTTCATTATCCATCTTAGCACTTAGTTGTTACAGTTGATGTCGGAAGTATGCATACACCTTAGCCAAATACATTTAAACTCAGTTTCACAATTCCTGACATTTAATCCTAGTAAAATTTCCCTGGTTTGGGTCAATTAGGATTACCACTTTATTTTAAGAATGTGAAATGTCAGAATAATAGTAGAGAGAATTATTTAATTCCGATTTTAGTTCTTTCATCACATTCCCAGTGGGTCAGAAATGTACATACACTCAATTAGTATTTGGTAGCATTGCCTTTGAATTGTTTAACTTGGGTCAAATGTTTCGGGTAGCCTTCCACAAGCTTCCCACAATAAGTTGGGTGAATTCATTCCTCCTGACAGAGCTGGTGTAACTGAGTCAGGTTTGTAGGCCTCCTTGCTCACACACACTTTTTCAGTTCTGTCCACAAATTATCTAGAGGATTGAGGTCAGGGCTTTGTGATGGCCACTCCAATACCTTGACTTTGTTGTCCTTAAGACATTTTGCCACAACTTTGGAAGTATGCTTGGGGTCCATTTGGAAGACCCATTTGCGACCAAGCTTTAACTTCCTGACTGATGTCTTAAGATGTTGCTTCAATATATCCACATAATTTTCCTCCCTCATGATGACATCTATTTTGTGAAGTGCACCAGTCCTTCCTGCAGCAAAGCACCCCCACAACATGATGCTGCCACCCCTGTGCTTCATGGTTGGGATGGTGTTCTTCGACTTGCAAGCCTAGGGCTCATTCTACTGTGGATATAGATACTTGTGTACCTGTTTCCTTCAGCATCTTCACAAGGTCCTTTGCTTTTGTTCTGGGATTGATTTACACTTTTCACACCAAAGTATGTTCATCTCTAAGAGACAGAACCTTCCTGAGCAGTATTATGGCTGCGTGGTCCCATGGTGTTTATACTTGCATACTATTATTTGTACAGATGAACGTGGTACATTCAGGCATTTGGAAATTGCTCCCAAGGATGAACCAGACTTGTGGAGGTCTACAAAAATATTCTGCGGTCTTGGCTGATTTCTTTAAATTTTCCCATGATGTCAAGCAAAGAGGCACTGAGTTTGAAGGTAGGCCTTGAAATACATCCACAGATACACCTCCAATTGACTCAAATGATGTCAATTAGTCTATCAGAAGCTTCTAAAGCCATGACATCATTTTCTGGAATTTTCCAAGTTTTTTTTTTTTTAAAGGCACAGCACACTTCTGACCCACTGGAAATTGTGATACAGCGAATTTTAAGTGAAATAATCTGTCTGTATACAATTGTTGGAAAAAGGACTTGTGTCATACACAAAGTAGATGTCCTAACCGACTTGCCAAAACTATAGTTTGTTAACAAGAAATGTGTGGAGTGGTGATGACTCCAAAATAAGTGTATGTAAACTTCCGACTTCAACTGTATATTTACCCCAAAATATATGGGGGATTGGAAATGATGCAGATAATTACATTGATAGAAGCCACAATCTATCTGCAAAACTAAAACCGATCTCCCCTCCCCCAAAAAAACTAAGTGCCAACCCCTCGGGGTTGTGTGATGAGTCAGGCAAAGACAAAGACACCACATTTGGATGGACCCGAGTTACCCACTGATGGAATCACCCTGGAAGACTCTGTGCTAGTCTGTTTCCCATTTCAAACCTCAATGAATGTCATCCTTCAGAAGCAGTCACACACAGAGCGAGCCATGGCCCGGAGATACAGACTGAGTACAAAATAGCACCCTATTCCCTATGTAGTGCCCTACTTTTGTTCAGGACCCACAGGGATATGGTGTTGCTTGGGATGCAGCTACAGCCACAGTTCTATGTCAGCTCAGTGGAAAACACTAGATCCACAGAAACAATGTGAGATCTAGTACATTCCAGTTAAATGTAGGAAGGTATGGAGATAGTTGTATCTCTGTGGGAGAAGGTATTCTTTCATGATATGGAATGTAGTCTTATTGTATGGTAGAAGCATAGCAATATAGTGAATATAATCATTATCATCAATAAGATTGATATTTGATGATGAGTTCCAGACAGACAACTAGCCAAAGGAGATTGATTGGATTCCACAGATGTGTTGTAGGCCGCAGTGATTCACTGTGTTCTAAAGGTGATGTAAGAAATGATATCCATCGGGTTATTTGTTTGACGATGTCACGCCGCCACAATGGGAAGTCCGTGACATGTTGTGTGAGGTGGAGCACCATGTTAATCCAGATTATACTCTGGTGTAGAATGTTGTCTGATAGAGTTATCGAGAACCATTGTTTGTAACTGGGGCCAATCATACTTGTGATAAAGAGGAACTTGAAAATACCATGACAGAAAAAAAACAGTGTGTGCCCCACATGGCACTCTATTCCCTATATAGTGCACTACTTTAGACCCTATTCCTTATATAGTGCACTACTTTAGACCCTATTCCCTATATAGTGCACTACTTTAGACCCTATTCCCTATATAGTGCACTACTTTAGACCCTATTCCTTATATAGTGCACTACTTTAGACCCTATTCCCTATATACTGCACTACTTTAGACCCTATTCCCTATATACTGCACTACTTTAGACCCTATTCCCTATATAGTGCACTACTTTAGACCCTATTCCCTATATAGTGCACTACTTTAGACCCTATTCCTTATATAGTGCACTACTTTAGACCCTATTCCTATATACTGCACTACTTTAGACCCTATTACCTATATACTGCACTACTTTAGACCCTATTCCCTATATAGTGCACTACTTTGACCCTATTCCTTATATAGTGCACTACTTTCGACCCTATTCCCTATATAGTGCACAACTTTAGACCCTATTACCTATATAGTGCACTACTTTAGACCCTATTCCCTATATAGTGCACTACTTTAGACCCTATTCCCTATATACCGCACTACTTTAGACCCTATTCCCTATATACTGCACTACTTTAGACCCTATTCACTGTATAGTGCACTACTTTTGACCCTATTCCTTATATAGTGCACTACTTTCGACCCTATTCCCTATATAGTGCACAACTTTAGACCCTATTCCCTATATAGTGCACTACTTTAGATCCTATTCCCTATATACTGCACTACTTTAGACCCTATTCCCTATATAGTGCACTACTTTAGACCCTATTCACTGTATAGTGCACTACTTTTGACCCTATTCCTTATATAGTGCACTACTTTCGACCCTATTCCCTATATAGTGCACAACTTTAGACCCTATTCCCTATATAGTGCACTACTTTAGACCCTATTCCCTATATAGTGCACTACTTTAGACCCTATTCCCTATATAGTGCACTACTTTTGACCAGTACCCACCTTGTGGTGCCATTTGGGATGCAAATATTATGTTTCTATTACGAATGCCCTCATTAGCGCCTCACAGAAGTTCAACCACCACAAGCATGGGAATAATACAGTGGTCTGCTCTTCATTTTTCCATTCAGTCAATATCACCCATGTGTCCAAAACTTAAACATGTATGTATTCTTTTTTTTAAAGATTCCGTCGAAGTTGTCTGTTTTCAAAATGCTCCTGGCTCGGGACCTATGTTTCCACAGTGGGATCTCAGGACAAAATGAAAACATGTTGGAGAGTGGTGAGATATTCAGCACACTCATACTTTACATTACCCCTGGCCCTTTTCTTGTTTGCCATCAGCATTGTATAACATCTGAACCTGTAAATGCATGGTTTCTCCATGATCCATGTTTGATTAGCTTGGCCCCTTGAGAACCATCTTTTGTCACTTTCTTCACAAAGCTAACTCGCATTATGCATTCAATGTCTCCTATATGTCAGACAATGTCTTTCAGTAAGACACTGTGGCCCAATGTGTGATTTTCCCCTCATACAACTGCCTTTACAATCACAACTCTAAAGGACACAATAATTAGGTCTTGGAAGGTAGCTCTCTCTCCACTGGAAAGCAGGTTTGGCTGGGCAGACCAACAGCCACAGCCGTGTGCAACAAATCAAACTGTCTTCTCATGTAAACAGTGGAAATGATTGACTCATTAATGTCCTTTGTGTTCAGAGGGAAATACAAATTGACTGCAGACCGTGTAAGCCTAATTAGGAACCCTTGTGAAAGCGGTCCCTTCCAACCTGATTCAAATCAAACCTTTGCAGTCGGCGGCAGCAATGGTTTTACCATGCATTGATACTAAACATGTCTCGTTTTCATTTCATAATTCATGATGTGTTGTGTGTGTGTTGTAGGGAGGGGGAGGAAAGCATTGGGAAAAGTAATCCATAATTGGTCGAGTCCAGTGGTCACCAACCGGTCGATCGTGATCAACTGATCAATCTCCAAGGCATCCCTAGTCGATCACCAAACATTTCTGTAAAACACAACAACAACAACGGCTTTTGCGTTCCTATATTTTGTATTCGTTTTGCGCTGTTGACGGTAGATGCACTTGATTCAGCAGCCCTGGCGCCTGGAAGGCAAAGTGTTGCCATTTTAAACCAGTTCATGGGTCTGAATGTAGAATGCCGCGTCCTCGGCAGACCCAGAGAGCAAATCAAGTGCATCTTAAGGCCTACCGCTGGCCAATCAGATAGCTCAGATCACGGTGTCTGCACAGTTTTCTCGAACCAAAGACTGTAAAAAATAAGTCTTGAACGCACAGCAAAGTTCATAATGCTCTGAGATTTCAAAACTTTTAAAACCATGACTAGAGACTCAACGAATACAGCAAAGAGCTGCTGTTTTTATGCAGAAGTTCATGTTTAAGTTGTTGTTCAGCACTGTCAACATTTTGTTCAACACCTGTATAAGCTTTGTAAGCCACTAGCTTCAATGAATGAGAATGAGTATAGCGAAGTGTTCCGACAAGCTTGTGTTATTATTATTAGATGGTTGTGTTTTTTTTTATATCACTTTCTCTGGTCACAGGAGTAACAACATGAGTTTGTGAATGAGGAAGAAATAAGTAGTGTGACTTGAGTTTCGCCATAAGCTGGAAGACTGTGTCCCTTTTTCTCAGCGGAGGGAATGAAAGCAGAGGGACGGTGGGTTGGGTGAGAGACAACCTCAGTGCTGCTCCTTCCTTCACCTCAGACTCACCATCAGATGCAGGCTATCATTTCAGTTAAAAAAAATATTACGCTCACTTAGCTGTACCTCACAAGTAATACAACAAATGATCTATTACCAGTATGATCATATACCTACATTTTTTAAATATCATTTCAAAATGATCTGAGAAGAACAACATCGGCAGGGCAATTCAATAATGATCATGAATCGGGCCTAAAGCCTATTGCACAAACCACATTGCTACATAACGGCTTTTATTGGGTTAATGTTGCATAAGCTTACGTTTTTAGGTCATGTTTTTTTATTTAAATATGTGATGTAGATCTCTGCTTGCATTTTGACTCAAAAAGGGATCTTTTGTTTTATGATTCTGGGGGAGAGAGTCACAAGTTCAATGTGAAGCTTTGAATTGATTTCACCAGTAAAGAGACTTACAGAGAGACACCCAGATTCACAGGCAACTATAGTCTCAGAAATTGTCCACAATGCAAATGGCACCCTATTCCTTATATACTGCACTACTTTAGACCCTATTCCTTATATACTGCACTACTTTAGACCCTATTCCTTATATACTGCACTACTTTAGACCCTATTCCTTATATACTGCACTACTTTAGACCCTATTCCTTATATACTGCACTACTTTAGACCCTATTCCTTATATACTGCACTACTTTAGACCCTATTCCTTATAGAGTGCACTACTTTAGACCCTATTCCTTATAGAGTGCACTACTTTAGACCCTATTCCTATATAGTGCACTACTTTAGACCCTATTCCTTATATAGTGCACTACTTTACACCCTATTCCTTATATACTGCCTACTTACCTATTCCTTATAGTGCACTACTTTAGACCCTATTCACTACTTTAGATATTCCCTATATAGTGCACTACTTTACACCCTATTACCTATATAGTGCACTACTTTAGACCCTATTCCTTATATAGTGCACTTTACTTTACTGCACTACCCCTATTCCCTATATAGTGCACTACTTTAGACCCTATTCCTTATATAGTGCACTACTTTAGACCCTATTCCTATATATAGTGCACTACTTTAGACCCTATTACCTATATAGTGCACTTTTAGACCCTATTCCTTATATAGTGCCTACTATTTCCTTATATAGTGCACTACTTTAGACCCTATTCCTATATAGTGCACTAGACCCTATTCCTTATATAGTGCACCTTTACACCCTATTACCTATATAGTGCACTACTTTAGACCCTATTCCTTATATAGTGACTACTTTACACCCTATTACCTATATAGTGCACTACTTTAGACCCTATTCCTTATATAGTGCACTGCACTAGACCCTTTCCTTAGACTACTTTAGACCCTATTCCTATATAGTGCATTATATAGTGCACTACTTTAGACCCTTTTCCTTATATAGTGCACTACTTTACACCCTATTCCTTATATAGTGCACTACTTTAGACCTTATTCCTAGTAGTGCCCTACTTTTGATCTATGCAAATGGGCCTAAATCTGATGTCCCAATGTTTTGACCAGATCAGTCAAAACATTGGGACATCAGTTCAGACTACATTCAACATTACAGTGCATGTTAAGTCTGTTTTTGATACGGCAGTACCATGTATTCTCTGGTCTCGTCCTCCTGACTTTGTCAGGCGATGTTTGCAAAGGCTTCACTTGGAAATAATCACCATGGCAGAGTCTTACATCCTTTAATTCCAGATGTAACTATTTGTGTTGTTTTAATGTGCTGTTCAGTCTGTTTTGTTTTACCTCTATGTGTTTTCTTATTATTACCAACTCTAGTCCTTCTGACCAACTCTTACTAACTACTTATACAAACAACAATTACTAACTACTAATACAAACAACTATTACTACAAATTATTACTACCAACTATTACTACCAACTATTACTATCTACAACTACTATCTACTATTACGAACTACTATTTCTACCAACTATTACTACCTACAACTACTACCAACTATTACTACCTACAACTACTATCTACTATTACTACCTACAACTACTATCTACTATTACGAACTACTATTTCTACCAACTATTACTACCTACAACTACTAACTACTATTACGAACTACTATTTCTACCAACTATTACTTCCAACCATTACTATCTACTATTACTACCAACTATCACCAACTACTATTACTAACTACTATTACTAACTAGCATTACTACCAACTATTACCGACTGCTATTACTAACTGCTATTACTAACTACTATTACTACCATTACTATCTACTATTACTTCCAGCCATTACTAACACCTATTACTATCTACTATTACTACCAACTATTACCGACTGCTATTACTAACTGCTATTACTAACTACTATTACTACCATTACTAGCTACTATTACTTCCAGCCATTACTAACACCTATTACTATCTACTATTACTACCAACTATTACCGACTGCTATTACTAACTGCTATTACTAACTACTATTACTACCATTACTAGCTACTATTACTTCCAGCCATTACTAACACCTATTACTATCTACTATTACTACCAACTATTACCGACTGCTATTACTAACTGCTATTACTAACTACTATTACTACCATTACTATCTAGTATTACTTCCAAACAACTACTATTACTACCAACTATTACTACCATCTTTTACCAACTACTATTACTACCAACTATTACCGACTACTATTACTAACTACTATTACTAACTACTATTAATACCATTACTATCTACTATTACTTCCAACCATTACAAATTACTATTACTAACAACTATTACTACCATCTTTTACTAACTACTTACGACCAACTATTACTAACGCCTGTTACTACCTACTATTACTAACTACTATTACTACCAACTATTACTACCTACAACTACTAACTACTATTGCTAACTACTATTACTAACTACAACTACTAACTACTAATACAAACAACTATTACTACAAATTATTACTACCAACTATTACTACCTACAACTACTAACTACTATTACGAACTACTATTTCTACCAACTATTACTTCCAACCATTACTATCTACTATTACTACCAACTATCACCAACTACTATTACTAACTACTATTACTAACTAGCATTACTACCAACTATTACTACCTACAACTACTAACTACTATTACGGAACTACTATTTTTACCAACTATTACCAACCATTACTATCTACTATTACTACCAACTATCACCAACTACTATTACTAACTACTATTACTAACTAGCATTACTACCAACTATTACCGACTGCTATTACTAACTGCTATTACTAACTACTATTACTACCATTACTATCTACTATTACTTAACCATTACTAACACCTATTACTATCTACTATTACTACTAACTATTACCGACTGCTATTACTAACTGCTATAACTAACTACTATTACTACCATTACTATCTACTATTATTTGGAACATTACTAACTACTATTACTAACAACTATTACTACCATCTTTTACCAACTACTATAACTACCAACTATTACCGACTACTATTACTAACTACTATTACTAACTACTATTAATACCATTACTATCTACTTATACTTCCAAACATTACAAATTACTATTACTAACAACTATTACTACCATCTTTTACTAACTACTATTACTACCAACTATTACTAACGCCTGTTACTACCTACTATTACTAACTACTATTACTACCAACTATTACTACCTACAACTACTAACTACTATTGCTAACTACTATTACTAACTACTATTACTAACTATTATTACTACCAACTATTACTGCCAACTGCTGTTACGAACTAATATTACTAACTGCTGTTACTAACTGCTGTTGCTAACTACTATTTATACCAACTATTACTACCACCTGTTGCTGCCTACAACTACTAACTGCTATTGGCTGACTGCTGTTACTAACTGCTATTGCTAACTATTATTACTACCAGCTATTACTACCAACTACTATTACGGACTAATATTACTGGCTGCTGTTACTAACTACTGTTACTAACTACTATTGCCAGCTACTATTACGAACTACTATTAATAACTACTATTGCTAAATGCTATTGCTAACTAATATTACTACTACTATTACTACCAACTGTTGCACAACTACTACTGACAGCTATTACTAACTAATATTACTAACTAATATACTAACTACTATTACTACCAAATATTTTCTACCAACTATTACCAGCTGGTACGTTAGTCATAATAGCTGTAAAAGAAATATCACGCTGTATATTTTAGCCACCGCCCTGGAGCAACCCACTATAAATAACAACATTTAAAATGTCTGTTAGCATTACATACTGACAGAAAATGTTTGCCCCCATGTCGTGCCTGGTGCTTAGGAATCATAACAAAAAAGAATCATAAAGAAAATCAAATGAAAGCGTATTCAAAGCAGACACATGGCCAGGAGGAAAGACAGGCACAGTGTTTACAGAGGCTTGCAAAGCACATATCGATTCAGCTTCTACCGGGAACGTTCCCCCAAATCTCCTT
>NW_024608759.1:57500-79276 GCF_018296145.1 Oncorhynchus tshawytscha | reverse complement strand
AGGAGAGGAGGGGGGAGAGGAGGGAGGGGGGAGAGGAGAGGGGGAGAGGAGAGGAGAGGAGGGGGGAGAGAGGGGAGGAGAGGGGGAGGAGAGGAGGGGGGGAGAGAGGGGAGGAGAGGAGGGGGGGGAGAGGGGGGAGAGGGGAGGAGAGAGGAGGGGGGAGAGGGGAGGAGAGGGGGAGGGGAGGAGAGGGGAGAGGAGGGGAGGGGGGGGAGAGGGAGGAGAGGAGGGGGAGGGGAGAGGGAGAGGGGAGGAGAGGGGAGGAGGGAGGAGAGGGGGGAGGAGAGGAGGGGGAGAGGGGGGGAGAGAGGAGAGGAGGGGGAGAGGGAGAGAGGAGGGGGAGAGGAGAGAGGAGGGGGAGAGGAGGGGGAGAGGGGAGGGAGAGGGGAGGGGGAGGAGGGAGAGAGGAGAGGAGGGGGAGGGGGAGAGGAGGAGAGGGGGGGGGGAGAGGAGGGGGAGAGGGGAGAGGAGAGGAGGGGGGAGAGGAGAGGGGAGAGAGGGGGGGGGGGGAGAGGAGGGAGAGGAGGGGAGAGGAGAGGAGAGGGGGGGAGGAGGGGGGAGGAGGGGAGGAGAGGGGGGGGGAGAGGAGGGGGAGAGGGGGAGAGGGGGGAGAGGGAGGAGAGGGGGGGGAGAGGAGGGGGGGGGGGGAGAGAGGAGAGGGGAGGGAGAGGGGGGGGAGGGGGAGGGAGAGAGGAGGGGGGGGGAGGGGGAGAGGAGGAGGGGGGAGGAGGAGGGGGGAGGAGAGGGAGGGGGGAGGGGGGGAGGGGGGGGGAGGAGGGGGAGAGGAGGGGAGAGGGGGAGGAGGGGGAGAGGGAGAGGGGGAGAGGAGAGGGGGGAGAGAGGAGAGGGGGGGAGGAGGGGAGAGAGGAGAGGAGGGGGGGGAGAGGAGAGGAGAGGGAGAGGAGGGGAGAGAGGAGAGGAGGAGGGGAGAGGGAGGGGAGAGAGGGGAGAGGAGGGGGGGGAGGAGAGGGAGAGGAGGGAGAGAGAGGAGAGGAGGGGAGAGGGGAGGAGAGGAGAGGAGAGGAGGAGGGGAGAGGGAGGGGGGAGAGAGCTACTTGTGTTAGTGACTCTCTATCCCGGTGAGGGAAGTGATTGGGAATGAAAGGTATTGTTATAGAGCCTGCCACGCTAGAGACAGCCGTACTCTCTGAAACACACACACACACACACACCTCTCCTCACATTAAGATGCAGAAAGTTGAAGCCACCTGGACTCAGTAAATCACCAATGGGACGTGTTCGTCTGTTAGGCAGAGACCCAGCAGTTCAGATGTTTCTAGATGTAATCAGCAGCTTGTGGAAGGACTAGATTCTGCATGGACACATTTTGTAATTCAGTATTGAGAAGTCTCCTTTATACAGTATTGAGAAGTCTCCTTTATACAGTATTGAAGTCTCCTTTATACAGTATTGAGAAGTCTCCTTTATACAGTATTGAGAAGACTCCTTTATACAGTATTAAGAAGTCTCCTGTATACAGTATTGAGAAGTCTCCTTTATACAGTATTGAGAAGTCTCCTTTATACAGTATTGAGAAGTCTCCTTTATACAGTATTGATTGAAAGTCTCCTTATACAGTATTGAGAAGTCTCCTTTATACAGTATTGAGAAGTCTCCTGTATACAGTATTGAGAAGTCTCATGTATACAGTATTGAGAAGTCTCCTTTATACAGTATTGAGAAGTCTCATGTATACAGTATTGAGAAGTCTCCTGTATACAGAATTGGAAGTTTGTACAGTATATGCAGTTGTTAAATATACTTTTTCCTTTTCTGTCATTTAATTTGTGTTTTTGTGCTTTAACACCTCAGCTATTTGTCCTGATTCTGTTTATATCCCTGATCTCACCAACAAACACAAAACATGTCCATATCACGTCTTCGGGAAGCGAGAACCTGTAGATGTTTCCCTGAATGTGAGATCTGCAGCGTCTTTCACTTAAAGAAGCAGAACTCCTGCTATAACAACACTACTCCCACTGGAATCACAGGCTCCAGCGTGCCTCTCATTACCACTTCAGAGAGACAGAAGACTGGGCTCACTGAGGAGAGAGAGAGAGAGGAGACTGGGCTTACTGAGGAGAGAGATAGACAGGAGACTGGGCTTACTGAGCAGAGAGAGAGAGAGAGAGAGAGACAGGAGACTGGGCTCACTGAGGAGAGAGAGAGACAGGAGACTGGGCTTACTGAGGAGAGAGAGAGAGAGACAGGAGACTGGGCTTACTGAGGAGAGAGAGAGAGAGACAGGAGACTGGGCTTACTGAGGAGAGAGAGAGAGAGAGAGAGACTGGGCTCACTGAGGAGAGAGAGAGAGAGACAGGAGACTGGGCTTACTGAGGAGAGAGAGAGAGAGAGAGAGGAGACTGGGCTCACTGAGGAGAGAGAGAGAGACAGGAGACTGGGCTTACTGAGGAGAGAGAGAGAGACAGGAGACTGGGCTTACTGAGGAGAGAGAGAGAGACAGGAGACTGGGCTCACTGAGGAGAGAGAGAGAGAGACAGGAGACTGGGCTCACTGAGGAGAGAGAGAGAGAGACATGAGACTGGGCTCACTGAGGAGAGAGAGAGACAGGAGACTGGGCTCACTGAGGAGAGAGAGAGAGAGACATGAGACTGGGCTCACTGAGGAGAGAGAGAGAGGAGACTGGGCTCACTGAGGAGAGAGAGAGAGACTGGAGACTGGGCTCACTGAGGAGAGAGAGAGAGACTGGAGACGAGGCTCACTGAGCAGAGAGAGAGAGACAGGAGACTGGGCTCACTGAGGAGAGAGAGAGAGACTGGAGACGAGGCTCACTGAGCAGAGAGAGAGAGACAGGAGACTGGGCTCACTGAGGAGAGAGAGAGACAGGAGACTGGGCTCACTGAGGAGAGAGAGAGACGAGGCTCACTGAGCAGAGAGAGAGACAGGAGACGGGCTCACTGAGGAGAGAGAGAGACAGGAGACTGGGCTCACTGAGGAGAGAGAGAGACGAGGCTCACTGAGCAGAGAGAGAGACAGGAGACTGGGCTCACTGAGGAGAGAGAGAGACAGGAGACTGGGCTCACTGAGGAGAGAGAGAGACAGGAGACGAGGCTCACTGAGCAGAGAGAGAGACAGGAGACTGGGCTCACTGAGGAGAGAGAGAGACAGGAGACGAGGCTCACTGAGCAGAGAGAGAGACAGGAGACTGGGCTCACTGAGGAGAGACAGAGACTGGAGACGAGGCTCACTGAGCAGAGAGAGAGAGACAGGAGACTGGGCTCACTGAGGAGAGACAGAGACTGGAGACGAGGCTCACTGAGCAGAGAGAGAGACAGGAGACTGGGCTCACTGAGGAGAGAGAGAGAGACTGGAGACGAGGCTCACTGAGCAGAGAGAGAGACAGGAGACTGGGCTCACTGAGGAGAGAGAGAGACTGGAGACGAGGCTCACTGAGCAGAGAGAGAGACAGGAGACGAGGCTCACTGAGCAGAGAGAGAGAGACAGGAGACTGGGCTTACTGAGGAGAGAGAGAGAGAGAGAGGCTCCCTGAGAGACTGGAGACTGGGCTACTGAGCAGAGAGAGAGAGAGACAGGAGACTGGGCAGAGAGAAAGACAGGAGACTGGGCTTACTGAGCAGAGAGAGAGAGACAGGAGACTGGGCTTACTGGGAGAGAGAGAGAGACAGGAGACTGGGCTCACTGATCAGAGAGAGAGACAGGAGACTGGGCTCACTGATCAGAGAGAGAGAGACATGAGACTGGGCTCACTGAGGAGAGAGAGAGAGTGACAGGAGACTGGGCTCACTGAGGAGAGAGAGAGACAGGAGACGAGGCTCCTGATCAGAGAGAGAGACAGGAGACTGGGCTTACTGAGGAGATAGAGAGAGACAGGAGACTGGGCTCACTGAGGAGAGAGAGAGAGAGAGACAGGAGACTGGGCTCACTGATCAGAGAGAGAGACAGGAGACTGGGCTTACTGAGGAGAGAGAGATAGACAGGAGACTGGGCTCACTGATCAGAGAGAGAGACAGGAGACTGGGCTCACTGATCAGAGAGAGAGAGACATGAGACTGGGCTCACTGAGGAGAGAGAGAGAGTGACAGGAGACTGGGCTCACTGAGGAGAGAGAGAGACAGGAGACGAGGCTCCCTGATCAGAGAGAGACAGGAGACTGGGCTTACTGAGGAGATAGAGAGAGACAGGAGACTGGGCTCACTGAGGAGAGAGAGGAGAGAGAGAGAGAGACAGGAGACTGGGCTCACTGAGGAGAGAGAGGTAGACAGGAGACTGGGCTCACTGATCAGAGAGAGAGACAGGAGACTGGGCTTACTGAGCAGAGAGAGAGAGAGACAGGAGACTGGGCTCACTGAGGAGAGAGAGAGAGAGACAGGCAGAGAGATTGCAGCTCACAGCTGGGGAGTGGTGAATAGCTTCCCTTCTTTCTTCCTCCCTCTCTCCTGGTTCTCTCTCTTTCCTCCCTCGACTGGTTCTCTCTCTTTCCTACCTCTCCTGTTTCTCTCTCTTTCCTCCCTCTCCTGGTTCTCTCTCTTTCCTCCCTCTCCTGTTTCTCTCTCTTTCCTCCCTCTCCTGGTTCTCTCTTTCATCCCTCTCCTTGTTCTCTCTCTTTCCTCCCTCTCCTGGTTCTCTCTCTTTCCTCCCTCTCCTGGTTCTCTCTTTCATCCCTCTCCTGGTTCTCTACTCCTACCAGATGAATGGGTAAATGTTTACCTTTCCAGATTGCCTCTACTCCTTCTCATCCTCCCATCCGTGTCTCACACCTTCTGCGCCGCATAACTTTTTTCAGGGGATGCATCCCACTGTTGGTGACCTTCGTCTCTCATCTCAACCACTCCCCTACATCTGTTGTGTAAATACTCACCTCCGAAGACGACGAGAGACGACGAGGACATTATGCAGAGAAAGAGAGAGAGACAGAGAGAGAGAGAGAAAGGAGAGGGAGGAAAGAGAGAGAGAAAGGAGAGGGAGGAAAGAGAGAGAGAAAGGAGAGGGAGGAAAGAGAGAGAGACAGAAAGAGAGAGAGAAATGAGAGGGAGGAAAGAGAGAGACAGAAAGGAGAGGGAGGAAAGAGAGAGAGAAATGAGAGGGAGGAAAGAGAGAGACAGAAAGAGAGAGAGAAAGGAGAGGGAGGAAAGAGAGAGAGAAAGGAGAGGGAGGAAAGAGAGAGAGAAAGGAGAGGGAGGAAAGAGAGAGAGAAAGGAGAGGGAGGAAAGAGAGAGACAGAAAGGAGAGGGAGGAAAGAGAGAGAGAAAGGAGAGGGAGGAAAGAGAGAGAGAAAGGAGAGGGAGGAAAGAGAGAGAGACAGAAAGAGAGAGAGAAAGGAGAGGGAGGAAAGAGAGAGAGAAAGGAGAGGGAGGAAAGAGAGAGAGACAGAAAGAGAGAGAGAAAGGAGAGGGAGGAAAGAGAGAGAGAAAGGAGAGGGAGGAAAGAGTGAGAGACAGAGAGAGAGAGAGAAAGGAGAGGGAGGAAAGAGAGAGAGACAGAGAGAGAGAAAGGAGAGGGAGGAAAGAGAGAGAGCAAGGAGAGGGAGGAAAGAGAGGGAGGAAAGAGTGAGAGAAAGGAGAGGGAGGAAAGAGAGAGACAGAAAGAGAGAGGGAAAGGAGAGGGAGGAAAGAGAGAGAGAAAGGAGAGGGAGGAAAGAGAGAGAGAAAGGAGAGGGGGAATCTTCAGATTTTTCTTCTTCCTCTGATCGGGTAAACAAAGAAATTAAAATAATTCTGCTCGAGACAATGAAGTGGTTTATAAACCTTCTAACTCAACACGTGCATTTCTGATTCAGAGTTTGTTGATTTCCAGCAGGTTTTTTAATTAAAAGGATTTGGTCCCACGTGGAGTACAGGCCTTGAGTAAATGTAAGCCTTGATAGGTGTAAAATGTGTGAATAGTGAACACACAAATAACAAAATGCATCCCCCCCCTGGAAATCTGTCCCAACCTGTTGTTTTGGGAATGGGCCTGTGTGTGTGTGTGTGTGTGTGTGTGTGTGTGTGTGTGTGTGTGTGTGTGTGTGTGTGTGTGTGTGTGTGTGTGTGTGTGTGTGTGTGTGTGTGTGAGAAGTTCAACACTGTGGTGATGGTGGTGTCATCGTTTGAAACCTGTTTCTCTCAGGATTAAGTTGAATTTACCCAACAGTTTTTATGGACTGAAAAGACGATAATTACACTAATACAGTTTATCTCAGGATCACAGCTCTGTGTGATCAGATTTGACCAGTTGGATGGTTTTATAACCTGAAATCAGGTGTTTTTATAGGTAGATTTGACCAGTTGGATGGTTTTATAAACTGAAATCAGGTGTTTTTATAGGTAGATATGACTAGTTTAATGGTTTTATAAACTGAAATCAGGTGTTTTTATAGGTAGATTTGACCAGTTTAATGGTTTTATAAACTGAAATCAGGTGTTTTTATAGGTAGATTTGACTAGTTTAATGGTTTTATAAACTGAAATCAGGTGTTTTTATAGGTAGATTTGACTAGTTTAATGGTTTTATAAACTGAAATCAGGTGTTTTTATAGGTAGATATGACCAGTTTACAGTTTCCTCAGTCCGTACGGTGGGATCCAGATCGATTTCACCAAACACTTGTATCCACTGAAATGGTCATAAAGCTGTTGGTAGGTAGGTAGAAGTGTTGTTGACAGTTCCCTCGGTATTCTGTCAGTATATCACACTCACAGTAACTAGACTACCACCTGATACCACCTGATACCACCTGATACCACCTGATACCACCTGATACCACCTGATACCACCTGATACCATGCTACCCTGAACAGCTGGGTGTTTAACGTGGACCGGAGCCATGAAGGCACCCTTCGTTAAGTGTACTTCCTGCTAACACCCCCCTGGGAAACATTCTGTTCCACATCCACTGGGGGTATCCCAGATGGGCTTCATTAGGGTCCTCCTGGGTCCTCTCTCCGGAGACCTGCTCGCCCCTCCCCTGCTCTGCCCTGCCAGCCACCTGTGTACTAGCTAGCTAGATAATTAGCTCTGTGGCTGGATGGATGGATGGTGTATATTAGCTAGCTAGATAACTACCTCTGTGGCTGGATGGTGTATATTAGCTAGCTAGATAACTACCTCTGTGTCTGTGGATGGATGGATGGATGGTGTATATTAGCTAGCTAGATAACTAGCTCTGGAGCTGTGGATGGATGGATGGATAACTAGGGAATGGATGGTGTATATTAGCTAGCTAGATAACTAGCTCTGGAGCTGTGGATGGATGGATGGATGGATGGTGTATATTAGCTAGCTAGATAACTAGCTCTGGAGCTGTGGATGGATGGATGGATGGATGGATGGTGTATATTAGCTAGCTAGATAACTAGCTCTGGGGCTGTGGATGGATGGATGGTACCCTTCAGGAGGCCAGGCGGCCCACAGCCTGATGTAGTAGCATCTCTCCTCCCCCTCGTCTCCCCAGCGCCTCGTTCCTTTGGCTGTAACTGACAGATGAGTTAAGGAGCAGTAGCAGCAGGATCTCTGGGCTGCTTACCAGTTAGGAGGAGTGGAGCGCTGGCCTTGTCTGTCGGGCCTCTGTCTCTTTCTCTACTGCTGGGGTCATTATTTACCTAGACCCCACCCGGGCCCTCTCTCCTTCTCCTTCGCTCTCTCTCTCTCTCTCCCCCTCTGTCGGGCCTCTGTCTCTCCTCCCTCATTCTATCCCTCCCTCCACCCGCTCACTCTCCCCACACTCTCTCTCTCTCTCCCCACTCTCTCTATATCTCCCCCAATCTCTCTGCCCCCCACCCCCCATATCTCTCTCTCTCATTTATTCAGCCATTCATTAATTTATTCAGCCATTCATTAATTTATTAATTTATTCAGCCATTCATTAATTTATTCATTTATTCAGCAATTCATTAATTTATTCATTTATTCATTTATTCAGCCATTCGTTAATTTATTCGGCCATTCATTTAATTATATATTAATATATTCATTCAGCATTTCATTCATTTATTCAACCTTTCATTAATTTATTCAGCATTTCATTCATTTATTCAGCCATTCATTTAATTATCTATACCTTCATTTGTTCAGCCGTTCATTAATTTGTAGTCAGATTCACTCATACATAGTAGCAGTGAAAGGGTTATTGTTTCCTCTCTTGACCCTGTTGTTTTAAACATGGGTATTTTAAAGCAGTTTCCTGTAAAAGGCCCGTCTCAGCTTCACCATGGAAACGACCTCATGTAACGCCGGTCCTCCAACAAATGAACTTTGATTGCAGGTCCAGGCAAGTAGATGTTACATGACGACACAGACATCTGTGTTGGGGGGATTCACTGATTCACTCTGATTCATTCTGATTCACGCTGATTCTGATTCACTATGATTCTCTGATTCTCTCTGATTCACTCTGATTCACAGTGGTGGTGTAGAGCTGAGCTCACCACAGAGTAGCTCTCTCTCTCTCTCGAGCTCTCTTCCCCTCTCTCTCTCTAGCTCTCTTCCCCCTTTCTCTCTCTCTCTCTTAGCTCTTTTCCCCCTCTCTATCTCTCTTCCCCCTTTCTCTCGAGCTCTTATCCCCCTCTCTCTTTCTAGCTCACTTCCCCCTCTCTCTCCCCCTCTCTCTCTCTCTCTCTCTTCCCCCTCTATCTCTCTCTAGCTATCTTCCCTCTCTCTCTCTCTCTCTCCTCTCTCTATCTCTTACCCCTCTCTCTCTTACCCCTCTCTCTCTCTCTCTCCCTCTCTCTCTCTCTTCCCTCTCTCTCTCTCTCTCTCTCTCTGTATGAGATAGAAAAGGCATAACCAGTGGCCACTAATAGCATCTGAACTAGAGATGCATTCTGGAAGCTTCTGAGCTGGCCGACATATTTCCAAAGACCTCAGCAATCAGCCTGACAAGCTAACAATGCATCAAAGACACACAAAAAATGCAGCGGTCGACAGACAGACAGACAGACAGACAGACAGACAGACAGACAGACAGACAGACAGACAGACAGACAGACAGACAGACAGACAGACAGGAGGAACCTTTTTGTGTGATTCCAGACATGTAGCCAGATCCAATTCTGTAATTTCTCTTTATCTGTCTCTCTCGCTCGCCCCCCCGCTCTCTCTCTCTCTCTCTCGCTCGCCCCCCTCTCTCTCTCTCTCTCGCTCGCCCCCTCTCTCTCTCTCCTCTCCCCCCCTCTCTCTCTCTCCCCCTCTCTCCCATCTCTCTCTCTCTCCCTCTCTCTTTCTCTCACTCCCCCTCTCTCTCTCCCTCTCTCCCTCTCTCTCGCTCTTTCACTATCCCCCTCTCTCTCTCTCTCTCCCCTCTCTCTCTCTCCCCCCCTCTCTCTCTCCCCCTCTCTCCCATATCTCTCTCCCTCTCTCTCTCTCTCTCTCCCCCTCTCTCTCTCCCCCCTCTCCTCACTGTTGTTTCTCAGTAACTTATTCCAGGAACCATTTATTCCACTGTCGTATCTTATTCCAGGAACAATTTATTCCACTGTCGTATCTTATTCCAGGAACCATTTATTCCACTGTCGTATATCAGTAACTTATTCCAGGAACCATTTATTCCACTGTCGTATCTCAGTATCTTATTCCAGGAACCATCTATTTCACTGTCGTATCTCAGTAACTTATTCCAGGAACCATCTATTTCTCTCCGTATCTCAGTAACTTATTCCAGGAACCATCTATTTCACTCCGTATCTCAGTATCTTATTCCAGGAAACATTTATTCCACTGTCGTATCTCAGTATCTTATTCCAGGAACCATCTATTCCACTGTCGTATCTCAGTAACTTATTCCAGGAACCATTTATTCCACTGTCGTATCTCAGTAACTTATTCCAGGAACCATCTATTCCACTGTCGTATCTCAGTAACTTATTCCAGGAACCATTTATTCCACTGTCGTATCTCAGTATCTTATTCCAGGAACCATTTATTCCACTCCGTATCTCAGTAACTTATTCCAGGAACCATCTATTTCACTCCGTATCTCAGTAACTTATTCCAGGAACACATTTTGTTACGTTACAGACTTATTATAAAGTGGATTAAATATTTTTTTCCCCTCATCAATCTACACACAATATCCCATGATTTTTTTTTCACCTTTATTTAACCAGGTAGGCTAGTTGAGAACAGGTTCTCATTTACAACTGCGACCTGGCCATGATGCCGAAGAATGGAAAATATCCTCTCTACCCTCCTCTCTCTACCCTCCTCTCTCTACCCTCCTCTCTCTACTCACTCCTCTCTCTACCCTCCTCTCTCTACCCTGCTATCTACTCACTCCTCTCTCTCCTCTCCTCTCTCTACCCTCCTCTCTCTACCCTCCTCTCTCTACCCTCCTCTCTCTACCCTGCTATCTACTCACTCCTCTCTCTCCTCTCCTCTCCTCTTTCTACCCTCCTCTCTACTCACTCCTCTCTCTACCCTCCTCTCTCTACTCTCCTCTCTACTCACTCCTCTCTCTACCCTCCTCTTTCTACCCTCCTCTCTACTCACTCCTCTCTCTACCCTCCTCTCTCTACTCTCCTCTCTACTCACTCCTCTCTCTACCCTCCTCTTTCTACCCTCCTCTCTACTCGCTCCTCTCTCAACCCTCCTCTCTCTACCCTCCTCTCTCTACCCTCCTCTCTACTCCTCCTCTCTCTACCCTCCTCTCTCTACCCTCCTCTTTCTACCCTCCTCTTTCTACCCTCCTCTCTCTACCCTCCTCTCTACTCACTCCTCTCTCTACCCTCCCGCTCTACTCACTCCTCTCTCTACCCTCCTCTCTCTACTCTCCTCTCTCTACTCACTCCTCTCTCTACCCTCCTCTTTCTACCCTCCTCTCTACTCGCTCCTCTCTCTACCCTCCTCTCTCTACCCTCCTCTCTACTCTACTCCTCTCTCTCCTCTCCTCTCTCTCCTCTCCTCTCTCTACCCTCCTCTCTCTCCTCTCCTCTCTCTACCCTCCTCTCTCTACCCTCCCTACTCTCCTCTCTCTACCCTCCTCTCTCTCCTCTCCTCTCTCTACCCTCCTCTCTCTACTATCCTCTCTACCCTCCTCTCTCTCCTCTCTCTTCTCTCCCTTCTCTCTCCTCTCCTATCTCTACCCTCCTCTCTCTACTATCCTCTCTACCCTCCTCTCTCCCATCTCTCTCCTCTCTCCCATCTCTCTCCCATCTCTCTCCTCTCTTCTCTCTCTGCTCTCCTCTCTCTACCCTCTCTTCTCCTCTCCTCTCTCTACTATCCTCTCTAGCCTCCTCTCTCCCATCTCTCTCCTCTCTCTCTCTCCTCTCTCTCCCCTCTCTCTCTCCTCACTTTCTCCTTTCTCTCTCTCTCTCTCTCTCTCTCATCTCTCCCCTCTTTCTCCTCTCTCCTCTCCTCTCTCTCCCAACTCTCTCTCCTCTCCTCTCTCTCCTCTCTCTTTCTTCGTATCTCCGTATGAGCCACTAGTTCCAGGTGTTATTGTAGATGCCTCTTCTCATAATAACAGCCCATTTTTACAGCTTCAGGTTGCCCATATGTTTTTGGTAAAGCAGAGTAATTACATACAAGGTTGTTGTGTTCAGTCCCTCTGTGAGCCAGACGGAACCGTTTTGGGGTTCAGTCCCTCTCTAAGCCAGACGGAACCGTTTTGGGGTTCAGTCCCTCTCTAAGCCAGACGGAACCGTTTTGGGGTTCAGTCCCTCTGTAAGCCAGACGGAACCGTTTTGGGGTTCAGTCCCTCTGTAAACCAGACGGAACCGTTTTGGGGTTCAGTCCCTCTAAGCCAGACGGAACCGTTTTGGGGTTCAGTCCCTCTAAGCCAGACGGAACAGTTGTGGGGTTCAGTCCTCTCATGGCCCATTGAGTCAGCTGTGTTGCCAGTGAAGCGTCACTCAGTTGTAGAAGCACCACACCCAACTCCTTCCTTCTGGAGTCACTCACTCATTCACTCACACACACACAATCACTCACTCACTCACTCACTCACTCACTTACTCTCACACGCACACACACACGTCACGACAATGGAAATGACTCTACTATAATACAAACCCACAGACAGACAACCCATCTGACTACAATACAAACCCACAGACACACAACCCATCTGACTACAATACAAACCCATCTGACTATAATACAAACCCATCTGACTACAACACAAACCCATCTGACTACAATACAAACCCATCTGACTACAACACAAACCCATCTGACTACAATACAAACCCACAGACAGACAACCCATCTGACTACAATACAAACCCACAGACACACAACCCATCTGACTACAATACAAACCCACAGAGAGACAACACAACCAATCTGACTACAATACAAACTCATCTGACTACAATACAAACCCATCTGACTACAATACAACCCATCTGACTATAATACAAACCCACAGACACACAACCCATCTGACTATAATACAAACCCATCTGACTACAATACAAACCCATCTGACTATAATACAAACCCATCTGACTACAACACAAACCCATCTGACTACAACACAAACCCATCTGACTACAATACAAACCCATCTGACTATAATACAAACCCATCTGACTACAATACAACCCATCTGACTACAATACAACCAATCTGACTACATTACAAACCCATCTGACTACAATACAAACACATATAATACAAACCCATCTGACTACAATACAACCCATCTGACTACAATACAACCCATATGACTACAATACAAACCCATATGACTACAATACAACCCATATGACTACAATACAAACCCATCTGACTACAATACAAACCCATCTGACTACAATACAAACCCATCTGACTACAATACAACCAATCTGACTACAATACAAACCCACAGACAGACAACACAACCCATCTGACTACAATACAAACCCATCTGACTACAATACAAACCCATCTGACTACAATACAACCAATCTGACTACAATACAAACCCATCTGACTACAATACGACCCATCTGACTACAACACAAACCCATCTGACTACAACACAAACCCATCTGACTACAATACAAACCCATCTGACTATAATACAAACCCATCTGACTACAATACAACCCATCTGACTACAATACAACCAATCTGACTACATTACAAACCCATCTGACTACAATACAAACACATATAATACAAACCCATCTGACTATAATACAAACCCATCTGACTACAATACAACCCATCTGACTACAATACAACCCATATGACTACAATACAAACCCATATGACTACAATACAACCCATCTGACTACAATACAAACCCATCTGACTACAATACAAACCCATCTGACTACAATACAAACCCATCTGACTACAATACAACCAATCTGACTACAATACAAACCCACAGACAGACAACACAACCCATCTGACTACAATACAAACCCATCTGACTACAATACAACCAATCTGACTACAATGCAAACCCACAGACAGACAACACAACCCATCTGACTACAATACAAACCCATCTGACTACAATACAAACCCATCTGACTACAATACAAACCCATCTGACTACAATACAAACCCATCTGACTACAATACAACCCATCTGACTATAATACAAACCCATCTGACTATAATACAACCCATCTGACTACAATACAACCAATCTGACTACAATACAAACCCATATGACTACAATACAAACCCATCTGACTACAATACAACCCATCTGACTACAATACGACCCATCTGACTACAATACAAACCCATCTAATACAAACCCATCTGACTATAATACAAACCCATCTGACTATAATACAACCCATCTGACTACAATACAACCAATCTGACTACAATACAAACCCATATGACTACAATACAAACCCATCTGACTACAATACAACCCATCTGACTACAATACGACCCATCTGACTACAATACAAACCCATCTAATACAAACCCATCTGACTATAATACAAACCCATCTGACTACAATACAAACCCATCTGACTACAATACAAACCCATCTGACTACAATATGACCCATCTGACTACAATACAAACCCATCTGACTACAATACAAACCCATCTAATACAAACCCATCTGACTATAATACAAACCCATCTGACTACAATACAAACCCATCTGACTATAATACAAACCCATCTGACTACAACACAAACCCATCTGACTACAATACAACCAATCTGACTACAATACAAACCCATCTGACTACAATACGACCCATCTGACTACAATACAAACCCATCTAATACAAACCCATCTGACTATAATACAAACCCATCTGACTACAATACAACCAATCTGACTACATTACAAACCCATCTGACTACAATATGACCCATCTGACTACAATACAAACCCATATGACTACAATACAAACCCATCTGACTACAATACAAACCCATCTGACTACAATAAAACCCATCTGACTACAATACAAACCCATCTAATACAAACCCATCTGACTATAATACAAACCCATATGACTACAATGCAACCCATATGACTACAATACAACCCATCTGACTACAATACAACCCATCTGACTACAATACAAACCCATCTGACTACAATACAACCAATCTGACTACAATACAAACCCACAGACAGACAACACAACCCATCTGACTACAATACAAACCCATATGACTACAATACAAACCCATATGACTACAATACAACCCATCTGACTATAATACAAACCCATCTGACTACAACACAAACCCATCTGACTACAATACAACCCATCTGACTACAATACAAACCCATCTGACTATAATACAAACCCATCTGACTACAACACAAACCCATCTGACTACAATACAACCAATCTGACTACAATACAAACCCATCTGACTACAATATGACCCATCTGACTACAATACAAACCCATCTAATACAAACCCATCTGACTATAATACAAACCCATCTGACTACAATACAAACCAATCTGACTACAATACAAACCCACAGACAGACAACACAACCCATCTGACTACAATACAAACCCATCTGACTACAATACAAACCCATCTGACTACAATACAAACCCATCTGACTACAATACAAACCCATATGACTACAATACAAACCCATATGACTACAATACAACCAATCTGACTACAATACAAACCCATCTGACTACAATACAAACCCATATGACTACAATACAACCCTTCTGACTATAATACAAACCCATCTGACTACAATACAAACCCATCTGACTATAATACAAACCCATCTGACTACAACACAAACCCATCTGACTACAATACAACCAATCTGACTACAATACAAACCCATCTGACTACAATATGACCCATCTGACTACAATACAAACCCATCTAATACAAACCCATCTGACTATAATACAAACCCATCTGACTACAATACAACCCATCTGACTACAATACAAACCCACAGACACACAACCCATCTGACTACAATACGACCCACAGACTCAGCGTGAACTCGAGCTCGGAGAGACTTCAGACTGTCTATGGCGCTTTATGTTCCACACCTGCACAATACTATTGAATGAAGAAATGTATTGAAGAAGGGTTCAAGTAGTATGCTAGTATGGCTATTGGAACACAGCCTCTGTATATGACCGGGGAACAAGGCCTGGGAACAGGAATGTGGACAGGAAGACCGTGTTTTCTATTCCTCCACTTGGGTTGGAGGTGAAAGGTTAAGGATTCCCCAGAGCCCTGCCGAACCTCTTGAATATGAACGACTCTGGGTCGAGCAGACGTCAGTAGGCCGGGGGGGGGGGGGGGGGGTCCACTTCATGTGTTTAGAGATGGACTTCTGTCAATAAGTGCACATTGATCCACGTTAGATGGCTGGAGGAGATGGTAAATGATGCCACAGGAGGAGACTCCAACCCACAACAGCAGGAAGAGGAATTACGATCAGGAGAGAGGGAAGAAGCACGTATTCAAAAAAATGGTCTTGGAGAGTGCTGATCTGGGATCAGGGGCCGAGTGTATCAAGCGTCTCGGTGTAGGAGTGAAGTGCTGATCTGGGATCAGGGGCCGAGTGTATCAGGCGTCTCGGTGTAGGAGTGAAGTGCTGATCTGGGATCAGGGGCCGAGTGTATCAGGCGTCTCGGTGTAGGAGTGAAGTGCTGATCTGGGATCAGGGGCCAAGTGTATCAAGCGTCTCGGTGTAGGAGTGAAGTGCTGATCTGGGATCAGGGGCCGAGTGTATCAAGCGTCTCGGTGTAGGAGTGAAGTGCTGATCTGGGATCAGGGGCCGAGTGTATCAAGCGTCTCGGTGTAGGAGTGAAGTGCTGATCTGGGATCAGGGGCCGAGTGTATCAAGCGTCTCAGTGTAGGGAGTGAAGTGCTGATCTGGGATCAGGGGCCGAGTGTATCAAGAGGCTTAGTGTAGGAGTGAAGTGCTGATCTGGGATCAGGGGCCGAGTGTATCAAGAGGCTTAGTGTAGGAGTGAAGTGCTGATCTGGGATCAGGGGCCGAGTGTATCAGGCGTCTCGGTGTAGGAGTGAAGTGCTGATCTGGGATCAGGGGCCGAGTGTATCAAGCGTCTCGGTGTAGGAGTGAAGTGCTGATCTGGGATCAGGGGCCGAGTGTATCAAGCGTCTCGGTGTAGGAGTGAAGTGCTGATCTAGGATCAGGGGCCGAGTGTATCAAGAGTCTCAGTGTAGGAGTGAAGTGCTGATCTGGGATCAGATCCTATCCATATGACCTCATGTATTGGTATTTGTTATTTTGGTCAGCAGAGTTTGGTTTCTCAGGATGTCCACAGAGGTCGAGGTTCATTTCAGATACTTGTCTCCCAACCTCATCCGTCTCAGCAGGAAACATGACATGTTGTCTTCAGCGCCACTATTCCACCTCTCTCTGTTCTGTTGTGGTGGTTCCACTATTCCACCTCTCTCTGTTCTGTTGTGGTGGTTCCACTATTCCACCTCTCTCTGTTCTGTTGTGGTGGTTCCACTATTCCACCTCTCTCTGTTCTGTTGTGGCGGTTCCACTATTCCACCTCTCTCTGTTCTGTTGTGGTTCCACTATTCCACCTCTCTCTGTTCTGTTGTGGCGGCTCCACTATTCCACCTCTCTCTGTTCTGTTGTGGTTCCACTATTCCACCTCTCTCTGTTCTGTTGTGGCGGCTCCACTATTCCACCTCTCTCTGTTCTGTTGTGGTTCCACTATTCCACCTCTCTCTCTCTGGACATGAAAGGTTGTCTTCAGCTCCACTATTCCACCTCTCGCTGTTCTGTTGTGGCGGCTCCACTATTCCACCTCTCTCTGTTCTGTTGTGGCGGCTCCACTATTCCACCTCCCTCTGTTCTGTTGTGGCGGCTGCACTATTCCACCTCACTCTGTTCTGTTGTGGCTCCACTATTCCACCTCTCTCTGTTCTGTTGCGGCTCCACTATTCCACCTCTCTCTGTTCTGTTGCGGCTCCACTATTCCACCTCACTCTGTTCTGTTGTGGCTCCACTATTCCACCTCTCTCTGTTCTGTTGCGGCTCCACTATTCCACCTCTCTCTGTTCTGTTGTGGCGGCTCCACTATTCCACCTCTCTCTGTTCTGTTGTGGCGGCTCCACTATTCCACCTCTCTCTGTTCTGTTGCGGCTCCACTATTCCACCTCTCTCTGTTCTGTTGTGGTGGTTCCACCGTCTTCAGCGTGAGGTAGCCTTGAAGTTGGTTTGTACCTGTGAATCAGAGATCAATAAAACCAGAATATATACAAGCCAGGATCAATGAACCAGTCCTCTGCAGAGGTTCTCATTCAATCCCGGACCCGGACAATAATCAATTGTCATTGAAGGCTGCTAATAAGTGTCCTGTTGCAGGAATTATCCCACAGAGAAGATCCGCATAGCAACAGTGGACAGACATCACAGGCCAATGTTGATTTTCAACACGCTTGCGTCACACATACTGTAGTTTGTTACATTATGTTTCCTTGACACGTCGTTCTAATATGTCTTTATGTTCTGGTTCATCTTTCCCTGATTCCGTATTGTGATTTGTAGGCTGTGAATTTGAATGATTCGGGTTCAATTGGAGGTGTTTAGGTGCTTTCATTCAGATATTGATAAGGTAAATAACCTTTTCTCTCTCTTCCTCTCCTCTCCTCTCTCTCTTCCTCTCCTCTCTCTCTCTTCCTCTCCTCTCTCTTCCTCTCCTCTCTCTTCCTCTCCTCTCTCTTCCTCTCCTCTCTCTCTTCCTCTCCTCTCTCTCTTCCTCTCCTCTCTCTCTTCCTCTCCCTCTTCCTCTCCTCTCTCTTCCTCGCCTCTCTCTTCCTCTCCTCTCTCTCTTCCTCTCCTCTCTCTTCCTCTCCTCTCTCTTCCTCTCCTCTCTCTCTTCCTCTCCTCTCTCTCTTCCTCTCCTCTCTCTCTTCCTCTCCCTCTTCCTCTCCTCTCTCTTCCTCTCCTCTCTATTCCTCTCCTCTCTCTCTCTCTCTTCCTCTCCTCTCTCTCTTCCTCTCCTCTCTCTTCCTCTCCTCTCTCTTCCTCTCCTCTCTCTCTCTTCCTCTCCTCTCTCTTCCTCTCCTCTCTCTTCCTCTCCTCTCTCTCTTCCTCTCATCTCTCTCTTCCTCTCCTCTCTCTTCCTCTCCTCTCTTCCTCCCTCCCTCTCATCTTCCTCTCCTCTCTCTTCCTCTCTCTCCTCTTCCTCTCCCTCTTCCTCTCATCTCTCTCTGCCTCTCCTCTCTCGTCTCTCTTCTCTCTTCCTCTCTCTCTCTTCCTCTCCTCTCTTCCTCCCTCCCTCTCATCTTCCTCTCCTCTCTCTTCCTCTCTCTCCCTCTTCCTCTCCCTCTTCCTCTCATCTCTCTCTGCCTCTCCTCTCTTGTCCTCTCCTCTCTCTTACTCTCCTCCCTCTTCCTCTCCTCTCTCTTCCTCTCCTTTCTCTTCCTCTCTCTCTTCCTCTCCTCTCTCTTCCTCTCCTTTCTCTTCCTCTCCTCTCTCTTCCTCTCTCTCTTCCTCTCCTCTCTCTTCCTCTCCTTTCTCTTCCTCTCCTTTCTCTTCCTCTCTCTCTTACTCTCCTCTCTCCTTTCTCTTCCTCTCTCTCTCCTCTCCTCCCTCTTCCTCTCCTCCCTCTTCCTCTCCTCCCTCTTCCTCTCCTCTCTCTTCCTCTCCTTTCTCTTCCTCTCTCTCTTCCTCTCCTCCCTCTTCGTCTCCTCTCTCTTCCTCTCTCTCTTACTCTCCTCTCTCTTCCTCTCCTTTCTCTTCCTCTCTCTCTTACTCTCCTCTCTCCTTTCTCTTCCTCTCTCTCTTCCTCTCCTCCCTCTTACTCTCCTCTCTCTTCCTCTCCTCCCTCTTCCTCTCCTCCCTCTTCCTCTCCTCCCTCTTCCTCTCCTCTCTCTTCCTCTCCTTTCTCTTCCTCTCTCTCTTCCTCTCCTCCCTCTTCGTCTCCTCTCTCTTCCTCTCTCTCTTACTCTCCTCTCTCTTCCTCTCCTTTCTCTTCCTCTCTCTCTTACTCTCCTCTCTCCTTTCTCTTCCTCTCTCTCTTCCTCTCCTGCCTCTTACTCTCCTCTCTCCTTTCTCTTCCTCTCTCTCTTCCTCTCTCTCTTCCTCTACTTTCTCTTCCTCTCTCTCTTCCTCTCCTCTCTCTTTCCTCTCTCTCTTCCTCTCCTCTCTCTTCCTCTCCCTCTTCCTCTCCTCTCTCTTCCTCTCTCTCTTCCTCTACTTTCTCTTCCTCTCTCTCTTCCTCTCCTCCCTCTTCCTCTCCTCTCTCTTCCTCTCCTTTCTCTCCTCTCTGTTCCTCTCCTCTCTCTCTTTCTCTCCTTTCTCTCCTATCTGTTCCTCTCCTCTCTCTTCCTCTCCTTTCTCTCCTCTCTGTTCCTCTCCTCTCTCTTCCTCTCTCTCTTCCTCTCCTCCCTCTTCCTCTCCTCTCTCTTCTCTCTCTCTTCCTCTACTTTCTCTTCCTCTCTCTCTTCCTCTCCTCCCTCTTCCTCTCCTCTCTCTTCCTCTCCTTTCTCTCCTCTCTCTTCCTCTCCTCTCTCTTCCTCTCCTTTCTCTCCTCTCTGTTCCTCTCCTCTCTCTTCCTCTCCTTTCTCTCCTCTCTGTTCCTCTCCTCTCTCTTCCTCTCCTTTCTCTCCTCTCTCTTCCTCTCCTCTCTCTTCCTCTCCTTTCTCTCCTCTCTGTTCCTCTCCTCTCTCTTCCTCTCCTTTCTCTCCTCTCTGTTCCTCTCCTCTCTCTTCCTCTCCTTTCTCTCCTCTCTCTTCCTCTCCTCTCTTCTTCCTCTCCTTTCTCTCCTCTCTGTTCCTCTCCTCTCTCTTCCTCTCCTTTCTCTCCTCTCTGTTCCTCTACTTTCTCTTCCTCTCCTTTCTCTCCTCTCTCTTCCTCTCCTCTCTCTTCCTCTCCTTTCTCTCCTCTCTCTTCCTCTCCTCTCTCTTCCTCTCCTTTCTCTCCTCTCTGTTCCTCTCCTCTCTCTCCTCTCCTTTCTCTCCTCTCTGTTCCTCTCCTCTCTCTTCCTCTCCTTTCTCTCCTCTCTCTTCCTCTCCTCTCTCTTCCTCTCCTTTCTCTCCTCTCTGTTCCTCTCCTCTCTCTTCCTCTCCTTTCTCTCCTCTCTGTTCCTCTCCTCTCTCTTCCTCTCCTTCCTCTCCTCTCTCTTCCTCTCCTGTCTCTTCCTCTCCTTTCTCTCCTCCCTCTTCCTCTCCTCTCTCTTCCTCTCCTTTCTCTCCTCTCTGTTCCTCTCCTCTCTCTTCCTCTCCTTTCTCTTCCTCTCTCTCTTCCTCTCCTCTCTGTTCCTCTCCTCTCTCTCAGGGTTCCTGGTATCACCATCGCAACGGACATCATCTGTGGTTTCCCAGGGGAGACGGATGCTGACTTCCAGGAGACATGTGACCTGGTGAAGGAGTATCGCTTCCCCAGCCTCTTCATCAACCAGTTCTACCCCCGGCCTGGCACCCCCGCCGCCAAGATGGACCAGGTCCCCGCCCAAGTGGTGAGTTAGTTACAATCACTGATTTATTAAGTTGATTTCCAGTGTGTATGATCACACCACATGTTGTACCACATCACACTTGTTTGAGCACATGTTGTACCAGAGAGTTATTCTTCTTCCTGTTTGGAGGCAGTAGAGTTTAATGTGGACCAGAGTGTTGAGGCAGTAGAGTTTAACGTGGACCATAGTGTTGAGGCAGTAGAGTTTAATGTGGACCAGAGTGTTGAGGCAGTAGAGTTTAACGTGGACCAGAGTGTTGAGGCAGTAGAGTTTAATGTGGACCAGAGTGTTGAGGCAGTAGAGTTTAATGTGGACCAGAGTGTTGAGGCAGTAGAGTTTAATGTGGACCAGAGTGTTGAGGCAGTAGAGTTTAATGTGGACCAGAGTGTTGAGGCAGTAGAGTTTAACGTGGACCAGAGTGTTGAGGCAGTAGAGTTTAACGTGGACCAGAGTGTTGAGGCAGTAGAGTTTAACGTGGACCAGAGTGTTGAGGCAGTAGAGTTTAATGTGGACCAGAGTGTTGAGGCAGTAGAGTTTAACATGGACCAGAGTCTTGAGGCAGTAGAGTTTAACATGGACCATAGTGTTGAGGCAGTAGAGTTTAACATGGACCATAGTGTTGAGGCAGTAGAGTTTAATGTGGACCAGAGTGTTTGGAGGCAGTAGAGTTTAATGTGGACCAGAGTGTGGAGGCAGTAGAGTTTAATGTGGACCAGAGTGTGGAGGCAGTAGAGTTTAATGTGGACCAGAGTGTTTGGAGGCAGTAGAGTTTAATGTGGACCAGAGTGTTGAGGCAGTAGAGTTTAATGTGGACCAGAGTGTTGAGGCAGTAGAGTTTAACGTGGACCAGAGTGTGGAGGCAGTAGAGTTTAACATGGACCATAGTGTTGAGGCAGTAGAGTTTAATGTGGACCAGAGTGTTGAGGCAGTAGAGTTTAATGTGGACCAGAGT
>NW_024608759.1:37500-52500 GCF_018296145.1 Oncorhynchus tshawytscha | reverse complement strand
AACGTCCTGTTCAATACTAATGATTAGGTAATGTCCTGTTCAATAGTAATGATTAGGTAACGTCCTGTTCAATATAAGATTAGGTAACTTCCTGTTCAATAGTAATGATTAGGTAACGTCCTGTTCAATAGTAATGATTAGGTAATGCCATGTTCAATAGTAATGATTAGGTAATGTCCTGTTCAATAGTAATGATTAGGTAACGTCCTGTTCAATAGTAATGATTAGGTAACGTCCTGTTCAATAGTAATGATTAGGTAACGTCCTGTTCAATAGTAATGATTAGGTAACGTCCTGTTCAATAGTAATGATTAGGTAACTTCCTGTTCAATAGTAATGATTAGGTAACGTCCTGTTCAATAGTAATGATTAGGTAATGCCATGTTCAATAGTAATGATTAGGTAATGTCCTGTTCAATAGTAATGATTAGGTAACGTCCTGTTCAATAGTAATGATTAGGTAATGTCCTGTCCAATAGTAATGATTAGGTAACTTCCTGTTCAATAGTAATGATTAGGTAACGTCCTGTTCAATAGTAATGATTAGGTAATGTCCTGTTCAATAGTAATGATTAGGTCAGAGAGACCAATAACAAGTAATTATGTTCAACATTTTGCTATCATTGTTTGAAACTTTGGCCGGATCAATACCCTAGAAATAGAATCCATAGAATTAGCTTGGAACCTGTAATCCTGTCAATTTGGATGGGTTTGGAACCTCTAATCCTGTCAATTTGAATGGGTTTGGAACCTCTAATCCTGTCAATTTGGATGGGTTTGGAACCTCTAATCCTGTCAATTTGAATGGGTTTGGAACCTCTAATCCTGTCAATTTGGATGGGTTTGGAACCTCTAATCCTGTCAATTTGGATGGGTTTGGAACCTCTAATCCTGTCAATTTGGATGGGTTTGGAACCTCTAATCCTGTCAATTTGAATGGGTTTGGAACCTCTAAAGCTGTCTATTTGAATGGGCTTGGAACCTCTAAAGCTGTCTATTTGAATGGGCTTGGAACCTCTAAAGCTGTCTATTTGAATGGGCTTGGAACCTCTAAAGCTGTCTATTTGAATGGGCTTGGAACCTCTAAAGCTGTCTATTTGAATGGGCTTGGAACCTCTAAAGCGGTCTATTTGAATGGGCTTGGAACCTCTAAAGCTGTCTATTTGAATGGGCTTGGAACCTCTAAAGCTGTCTATTTGAATGGGCTTGAAACCTCTAAAGCTGTCTATTTGAATGGGTTTGGAACCTCTAAAGCTGTCTATTTGAATGGGCTTGGAACCTCTAAAGCTGTCTATTTGAATGGGCTTGGAACCTCTAAAGCTGTCTATTTGAATGGGTTTGGAACCTCTAAAGCTGTCTATTTGAATGGGTTTGGAACCTCTAATCCTGTCAATTTGAATGGGCTTGGAACCTCTAAAGCTGTCTATTTGAATGGGTTTGGAACCTCTAAAGCTGTCTATTTGAATGGGCTTGGAATCTCTAAAGCTGTCTATTTGAATGGGTTTGGAACCTCTAATCCTGTCAATTTGAATGGGCTTGGAACCTCTAAAGCTGTCTATTTGAATGGGTTTGGAACCTCTAAAGCTGTCTATTTGAATGGGCTTGGAACCTCTAAAGCTGTCTATTTGAATGGGCTTGGAACCTCAAAAGCTGTCTATTTGAATGGGTTTGGAATCTCTAAAGCTGTCTATTTGAATGGGTTTGGAACCTCTAAAGCTGTCTATTTGAATGGGCTTGGAACCTCTAAAGCTGTCTATTTGAATGGGTTTGGAACCTCTAAAGCTGTCTATTTGAATGGGCTTGGAACCTCTAAAGCTGTCTATTTGAATGGGTTTGGAACCTCTAAAGCTGTCTATTTGAATGGGTTTGGAACCTTTAAAGCTGTCTATTTGAATGGGTTTGGAACCTCTAAAGCTGTCTATTTGAATGGGTTTGGAACCTCTAAAGCTGTCTATTTGAATGGGTTTGGAACCTCTAAAGCTGTCTATTTGAATGGGCTTGGAACCTCTAAAGCTGTCTATTTGAATGGGTTTGGAACCTCTAAAGCTGTCTATTTGAATGGGTTTGGAACCTCTAAAGCTGTCTATTTGAATGGGTTTGGAACCTCTAAAGCTGTCTATTTGAATGGGTTTGGAACCTCTAAAGCTGTCAATTTGAATGGGGTGGCCAGTTCTATGGATTCTTTCTATTCTCAATACACTCCAGTGAAAGTGTACCAAACCATTACTGAAGGCCACAATGTTTAAACAGGACTTTAACCAGGACTAGATCATCTGTGGTTTAACCAGGACTAGATCATCTGTGGTTTAACCAGGACTAGATCATCTGTGGTTTAACCAGGACTAGATCATCTGTGGTTTAACCAGGACTAGATCGTCTGTGGTTCAACCAGGACTAGATCATCTGTGGTTCAACCAGGACTAGATCATCTGTTGTTTAACCAGGACTAGATCACCTGGGGTATAACCAGGACTAGATCACCTGTGGTTTAACCAGGACTAGATCATCTGTGGTTTAACCAGGACTAGATCATCTGTGGTTTAACCAGGACTAGATCACCTGTGGTTTAACCAGGACTAGATCACCTGTGGTTTAACCAGGACTAGCTCATCTATTGTTAAACCAGGACTAGATCATCTGTGGTTTAACCAGGACTAGATCTTCTGTGGTTTAACCAGGACTAGATCAGCTGTGGTTTACCCTGGACTAGATCAGCTGTGGTTCAACCAGGACTAGATCATCTGTGGTTTAACCAGGGCTAGATCAGTTGTGGTTCAACCAGGACTAGATCTCATGTGGTTTAACCAGGACTAGATCACATGTGGTTTAACCAGGACTAGCTCATATCCTACTAGAGATGATGTGCATTGAGGAGCTCTAAAACTCCTGAGACTACGACTTCAATCCCCACACCACTATGGTTGTAGTTATTATTATCAATAAACAGACACAGGCTGGGCTGTAACTTACCACCTTTACTGGTGGGTGAGTCTCCATCCGTCGTTTAACTGCTTAAAGCCTGGCTCATTTCCTATGGCTGAAACAACATGGCCGCCCTCCGACATGACACTAAACCTTAGTCACATCGGGGTCATTAAAATGACTTCCCTGCCCCTCCCGCATGCCTGACCTGCCTGCAAGACCTCCTCTTCCCGAAGAGGCAGCAGTGGAGGAAGGTGGAAGCCATCCATTAGATGCTCCTAACCATTCATCACTGTGTGAAGGCATGGGGCCTCAGCGCCCAGTGGTGTCCGGCTGGACAGGAGGTGAAGAGCTAACCAAAGCAGCCCTGGGCTGGGTAGAGCTGGGGCTGGGTAGGGATGTCGCTGGGCTGGATTGGGTAGGGATGGGGCTGGGCTGGGTAAGGATGTCGCTGGGCTGGATTGGGGCTGGGCTGGGTAGGGATGGGGCTGGGCTGGGTAGGGATGGGGCTGGGCTGGGTAGGGATGTCGCTGGGCTGGGTAGGGATGGGTAGGGATGGGGCTGGGCTGGGTAGGGATGGGGCTGGGCTGGGTGGGGATGGGGCTGGGTAGGGCTGGGACTGGGATGGGGCTGGGCTGGTTAGGGATGGGACTGGGCTGGGTAGGGATGGGGCTGGGCTGGGTAGGGATGGGGCTGGGCTGGGTAGGGATGGGGCTGGGCTGGGCTGGGCTGGGTAGGGATGTCGCTGGGCTGGGTAGGGATGTCGCTGGGATGGGTAGGGATGGGGATGGGTAGGGATGGGGCTGGGTAGGGATGGGGCTGGGCTGGGTAGGGATGGGGCTGGGCTGGGTAGGGATGGGGCTGGGTAGGGATGGGGCTGGGTAGGGATGGGGCTGGGTAGGGCTGGGACTGGGATGGGGCTGGGTAGGGATGAGGCTGGGTAGGAATGGGACTGGGATGGGGCTGGGCTGGGTAGGGATGGGTAGGGCTGGGCTGGGTAGGGATGGGGCTGGGTAGGGATGGGACTGGGCTGGGTAGGGATGGGGCTGGGCTGGGTAGGGATGGGGCTGGGCTGGGTAGGGATGGGGCTGGACTGGGTAGGGATGGGGCTGGGCTGGGTAGGGATGGGGCTGGGCTGGGGCTGGGTAGGGATGGGACTGGGATGGGGCTGGGTAGGGATGGGACTGGGCTGGGTAGGGATTGGGCTGGGCTGGGTAGGGATTGGGCTGGACTGGGTAGGGATGGCACTGGGATGGGGCTGGGTAGGGATGGGACTGGGCAGGGATGGGACTGGGCTGGGTAGGGATGGGGCTGGGCTGGGTAGGGATCGGGCTGGGATGGGGCTGTCTAGGGATGGGGCTGGGCTGGGTAGGGATGGGGCTGGGTAGGGACGGGGCTGGGTAGGGATGGGACTGGGCTGGGTAGGGCTGGGTAGGGATGGGGCTGGGTAGGGATGGGACTGGGCTGGGTAGGGCTGGGCTGGGTAGGGATGGGGCTGGGTAGGGATGGGGCTGGGCTGGGTAGGGATGGGGCTGGGTAGGGATGGGGCTGGACTGGGTAGGGATGGGACTGGGCTGGGTAGGGAGGGGGCTGGACTGGGTAGGGATGGGGCTGGACTGGGTAGGGATGGGGCTGGGCTGGGGCTGGGTAGGGATGGGACGGGGCTGGGTAGGGATGGGGCTGGGTAGGGATGGGGCTGGACTGGGTAGGGATGGGACTGGGTAGGGATGGGGCTGGGGCTGGGCTGGGTAGGGATGGGGCTGGGCTGGGTAGGGATGGGGATGGGGCTGGGTAGGGATGGGGCTGGGCTGGGTAGGGATGGGGCTGGGCTGGATCAAACATCATTAGTTTATAGACCATCTGGTTTTCCAGCCTCTCCTCGGAGACCCCCAGCCGTTCCACGCAGTCTGTTCTAGAACTGACACACCTGATTCCACTGGTCTACTAATCATCAAGCCACCTGATTGGCTAGTAGGTCAGCTAGTTCAGGGTTACTAATCATCAATCCCCTGATTGGTCAATCAGGTCAGCTAGTTCCGGTTACTAATCATCAAGCCACCTGATTGGTGAATCAGGTCAGCTAGTTCAGGGTTACTAATCATCAAGCCACCTGATTGGTGAATCAGGTCAGCTAGTTCAGGGTTACTAATCATCAAGCCCCTGATTGGCTAGTAGGTCAGCTAGTTCAGGGTTACTCATCATCAAGCCCCTGATTGGTCAATCAGGTCAGCTAGTTCGGGTTACTAATCATCAAGCCCCTGATTGGTGAATCAGGTCAGATAGTTCAGGGTTACTAATCATCAAGCCCCTGATTTGGTGAATCAGGTCAGATAGTTCAGGGTTACCAATCATCAAGCCCCTGATTGGGGAATCCTGCCAGATAGTTCAGGGTTACCAATCATCAAGCCCCTGATTGGTGAATCAGGTCAGATAGTTCAGGGTTACTAATCATCAAGCCCCTGATTGGTGAATCAGGTCAGATAGTTCAGGGTTACCAATCATCAAGCCCCTGATTGGGGAATCAGGTCAGATAGTTCAGGGTTACTAATCATCAAGCCCCTGATTGGTGAATCAGGTCAGATAGTTCAGGGTTACCAATCATCAAGCCCCTGATTGGTGAATCAGGTCAGATAGTTCAGGGTTACTAATCATCAAGCCCCTGATTGGTGAATCAGGTCAGATAGTTCAGGGTTACCAATCATCAAGCCCCTGATTGGTGAATCAGGTCAGATAGTTCAGGGTTACCAATCATCAAGCCCCTGATTGGTGAATCAGGTCAGATAGTTCAGGGTTACTAACCATCAAGCCCCTGATTGGTGAATCCTGCCAGATAGTTCAGGGTTACCAATCATCAAGCCCCTGATTGGTGAATCCTGCCAGATAGTTCAGGGTTACCAATCATCAAGCCCCTGATTGGTGAATCCTGCCAGATAGTTCAGGGTTACCAATCATCAAGCCCCTGATTAGTGAATCCTGACAGATAGTTCAGGGCTACAACAACATGGTAAAACAGCTGGGGACCCCAGAGGAGAGGTTTGAAAACCACTGTCATGTCCCCCCCCAGGACATTTCCCCTGTCATCTAATACCTTCATCCCTTACCAGAGATCCCTGAATCAGTGGTCTGAACGTCTGTTTGTCTCCAAGGCTTGTTTTCTCTGGATTCTGTCTTGGTCTGCTAGGGTAGGTCTCTGTCTTGGTCTGCTAGGGTAGGTCTCTGTCTTGGTCTGCTAGGGTAGGTCTCTGTCTTGGTCTGCTAGGGTAGGTCTCTGTCTTGGTCTGCTAGGGTAGGTCTCTGTCTTGGTCTGCTAGGGTAGGTCTCTGTCTTGGTCTGCTAGGGTAGGTCTCTGTCTTGGTTTGCTAGGGTAGGTCTCTGTCTTGGTCTGCTAAGGTAGGTCTCTGTCTTGGTCTGCTAGGGTAGGTCTCTGTCTTGGTCTGCCAGGGTAGGTCTCTGTCTTGGTCTGCTAAGGTAGGTCTCTGTCTTGGTCTGCGAGGGTAGGTCTCTGTCTTGGTCTGCTAAGGTAGGTCTCAGGACCATCCAGGTCTGTTGAATAAAGAAGAGAGAGCCAGTCTACAGGACCATCCAGGTCTGTTGAATAAACAGAACAGACTAAAGAAGGATGAACCAGGTCTGTTGAATTAAAAACGGTATGTACGATGGGTTTAAAACCATGTATTGGTAAATCAACTCAAACTGATGAACCATGGGCATAACACAGCTGCTATGAAGCCCTATTCATGTTGTTCCTGTAGATTTAGTGAAGTGGTTAAGTACTAATACAGCTGCTATGAAGCCCTATTCATGTTGTCCCTGTAGACTTACTGAAGTGGTTAAGTACTGGCTATTTATCCACTTATATTGTGAACAGATATTGTTGAATGTGCTCGTAGTGAAGTTACTACTATGAACATGTGGCCCACAGAGTAGAATAAACTCAATAAAATCGTAATACTTTCCTCCGTCAACACAAAGCCAGGTAACTTATAAGCAAAACATTCAGCGTACACAGAATAGGATAGGATCTATCTTCACGTTCCCCCGTGAACACAAAGAGCAAGCTGTGGCTAACGGCAGTGGTAGGACAAAATGGGATGTTTCTAAGGACAAGGCTAAGTCTTAAACTACAGCATTCCTCTGTCCATACCTCTCAGAACTGATTGGAGATCCTTCCTCATTCCTGCCTCATTCCTCTGTCCATACCTCTCAGAACTGATTGGAGATCCTTCCTCATTCCTGCCTCATTCCTCTGTCCATACCTCTCAGAACTGATTGGAGATCCTTCCTCATTCCTCCTCATTGTTACCTTCAGGAAAACACCATAGTCCACGTTTCACAGTATGTATCTCATAAGCACTTACCTTCACCTCGTAAAACCCTGTCAATGGTTAGACACAGGCCTTTCAATACACACATTCCCCTTCAACTGCTGTCTTATAGAACCAAGGTGCTCAGAGCTCCAGGCCCGAGTCAGGCGGTCAGAGCTCAGTGTAGGCAATTGTCCCGTGTGACTCAGTTGGTAGAGCATGGCGCTTGCAACACCAGGGTTGTGGGTTGGATTCCCACAGGGGACCAGTATGAAAATCAAATTCAATCAATCAAATGTATTTATAAAGCCCTTTTACATCAGCTGATATCTCAAAGTGCTGTACAGAAACCCAGCCTACAACCCCAAACAGCAAGCAATATGAAGAAGCACGGTGGCTAGGAAAAACTCCCTAGGAAGAAACCTAGAGAGGAACAAGACTATGAGGGGTGGCCAGTCCTCTTCTGGCTGTGCCGGGTGAGAGATTACAACAGTACATGACCAAGATGTTAAAATGTTCATAGATGACCAGCAGGGTCAGATAATAATAATCACAGTGGTTGTAGAGGGTGCAACAAGTCAGCACCTCAGGAGTAAATGTCAGTTGGCTTTTCATAGCCGAACATTCACAGTTAGAGACAGCAGGTGCGGTAGAGAGAGTTGAAAACAGAAGGTCTGGGACAGGTAGCACATGCGGTGAACAGGTCAGGGTTCCGTAGCCGCAGGCAGAACAGTTAAAACTGGAGCAGCAGCACGACCAGGTGGACTGGGGACAGCAAGGAGTCATCAGGCCAGATAGTCCTAAGGTATGATCCTAGGGCTCAGGTCCTCTGAGAGAAGAGAAAGAGAGAGAGAATTAGAGGGAGCATACTTCAATTCACACAGGACAACAGAAATACTCCAGATATAACAGACTGACCCTAGCCCCCGACACACAGACAGGAGGGGTCGGGAGACACTGTGGCCCGTCCAACTATACCCCGGACAGGGCCAACCAGGCAGGATTTAAACCCACCCTAAATACTTATTTTCCACCATAATTTGCAAATAAATTCATTAAAAATCCTACAATGTGATTTTCTGGATTTGTTTTCTCATTTTGTCTGTCATAGTTGAAGTGTACCTATGATGAAAATTACAGGCCTCTCTCATCTTTTTAAGTGGGAGAACTTACACAATTGGTGGCTGACTAAACACTTTTTTGCCCCAATGTATACGGCCCAGGAGGCCTGTAAACAGTAGCTATAAAGTAGGCTGAATAGATTTCATGACAAGAAGCTCCAAAGACTAAATTTGGTATCGTAAATGTTAGCTACACCTCCGCCTTTGAGGGATGCGCGGGGATATGGTCACTAGTGTAACCAGGAGGAGAGGCCTCATTTAACACAGTAAATTCATCAGACTTAAGCCATGTTTCAGTCAGGCCAATCACATTAAGATCAGTGATCAGTTCATTGACCATAACAGCCTTGGAAGTGAGGGATCTAACATTAAGTTGCCCTATTCAGAGATCAAGTTCAATAATGACCGGAATGGAGGAGGTCTTTATCCTAGTGAGATTACTAAGGCGAACACTGCCATGTTTAGTTTTGCCCAACCTAGATGGAGCCACAGACCCGGTCTCAATGGGGATAGCTGAGCTGACTACACTGACTGCTAGTGGCAGACTCTACTAAGCTGGCAGGCTGGATAGCATCCTGCTGCCTGGCCTACAGCATATCTCATTGTGGAGCTGGAGGAGTTAGAGACCTGTCTATCCACACACTACTGTATGTCTCTCTGGATAAGAGAGAGACCTTCTCTCCCCCTGACCTGGTCTCTCCCTTCTCTTCCCCTGGCCTGGTCCCTCCCTTCTCTTCCCCTGGCCTGGTCTCTCCCTTCATTTTCCCTGGCCTGGTCTCTCCCTTCTCTTTCCCTGGTCCCTCCCTTCTCTTTCCCTGGCCTGGTCTCTCCCTTCTCTTTCCCTGGCCTGGTCTCTCCCTTCTCTTCCCTGGCCTGGTCTCTCCCTTCTTTTCCCTGGCCTGGTCTCTCCCTTCTCTTCCCCTGGCCTGGTCTCTCCCTTCTCTTTCCCTGGTCTCTCCTTCTCTTCCCCTGGCCTGGTCTCTCCCTTCTCTTCCCCTGGCCTGGTCTCTCCTTCTCTTCCCTGGCCTGGTCTCTCCCTTCTCTTCCCCTGGCCTGGTCTCTCCCTTTTCTTCCCTGGCCTGGTCTCTCCCTTCTCTTTCCCTGGCCTGGTCCCTCCCTTCTCTTTCCCTGGTCCCTCCCTTCTCTTTCCCTGGTTCCTCCCTTCTCTTTCCCTGGTTCCTCCCTTCTCTTTCCCTGGCCTGGTCTCTCCCTTCCCCTGGCCTGGTCCCTCCCTTCTCTTTCCCTGGTCCCTCCCTTCTCTTTCCCTGGTCTCTCCCTTCTCTTTCCCTGGTCTCTCCTTCTCTTTCCCTGGCCTGGTCCCTCCCTTCTCTTTCCCTGGCCTGGTCTCTCCCTTCTCTTCCCCTGGCCTGGTCTCTCCCTTCTCTTTCCCTGGTCTCTCCCTTCTCTTTCCCTGGCCTGGTCTCTCCCTTCTCTTTCCCTGTCCTGATCTGGACTGAGTAATGGGGCTTAAGAGACAGAGAGAGGCTGGTCCTATAGGGCTTTGGTCAACAGTAGTGCACTACATAGGGAATAGGGTCCTCATAGTGTTAACACACAACACGTTAACACACAACATATTAACACACAACACATTAACACACATCATATTAACACACAACATATTAACACACAACACATTAACACACAACATATTAACACACAACATGTTAACACACAACACGTTAACACACAACACGTTAACACACTACAACATATTAACACACTACAACATGTTAACACACTACAACACGTTAACACACAACACGTTAACACACAACACGTTAACACACTACAACATATTAACACACTACAACATGTTAACACACTACAACACGTTAACACACAACACGTTAACACACAACACATTAACACACAACATATTAACACACAACATGTTAACACACAACACGTTAACACACAACACGTTAACACACTACAACATATTAACACACTACAACATGTTAACACACTACAACACATTAACACACAACACGTTAACACACAACACGTTAACACACTACAACATATTAACACACAACACGTTAACACACAACACGTTAACACACTACAACATATTAACACACAACACGTTAACACACAACACGTTAACACACAACACGTTAACACACTACAACATATTAACACACTACAACATTAACACACTACAACATATTAACACACTACAACATATTAACACACAACACGTTAACACACAACACGTTAACACACAACACGTTAACACACTACAACATATTAACACACAACACATTAACACACAACACGTTAACACACAACACGTTAACACACTACAACATATTAACACACAACACATTAACACACAACACGTTAACACACAACACGTTAACACACAACACGTTAACACACAACACGTTAACACACAACACGTTAACACACTACAACATGTTAACACACTACAACATGTTAACACACTACAACACGTTAACACACAACACGTTAACACACAACACGTTAACACACTACAACATATTAACACACAACACATTAACACACAACACGTTAACACACAACACGTTAACACACAACACGTTAACACACAACACGTTAACACACAACACGTTAACTCACAACATGTTAACACACAACACGTTAACACACAACATTTTAACACACTACACCACGTTAACACACAACACGTTAACACACAACACGTTAACACACTACAACATATTAACACACTACAACACGTTAACACACTACAACATATTAACACACAACACATTAACACACAACACGTTAACACACAACACGTTAACACACAACACGTTAACACACAACACGTTAACACACAACACGTTAACACACAACACGTTAACACACAACACGTTAACTCACAACATGTTAACACACAACACGTTAACACACAACATTTTAACACACTACACCACGTTAACACACAACACGTTAACACACAACACGTTAACACACTACAACATTTTAACACACTACACCACGTTAACACACAACACGTTAACACACAACACGTTAACACACAACACGTTAACACACAACATTTTAACACACTACACCACGTTAACACACAACACGTTAACACACAACACGTTAACACACTACAACATATTAACACACTACAACATGTTAACACACAACGCGTTAACACACAACATATTAACACAACATATTAACTCACAACACGTTAACACACAACATGTTAACACACAACACGTTAACACACAACACGTTAACACACTACAACATATTAACACACTACAACATGTTAACACACAACACGTTAACACACAACATATTAACACACAACATATTAACTCACAACATGTTAACACACAACACGTTAACACACAACATATTAACACACAACATATTAACTCACAACATATTAACTCACAACATGTTAACACACAACACGTTAACACACTACAACATATTAACTCACAACATATTAACTCACAACACGTTAACACACAACACGTTAACTCATCATATTAACACACAACACGTTAACTCATCATATTAACACACAACACGTTAACACACTACAACATATTAACACACTACAACATGTTAACACACTACAACATATTAACACACTACAACATGTTAACACACAACACGTTAACACACAACATATTAACACACAACATATTAACTCACAACACGTTAACACACAACACGTTAACACACTACAACATATTAACACACAACACGTTAACACACTACAACACGTTAACACACTACAACACGTTAACACACTACAACATGTTAACACACTACACGTTAACACACTACACGTTAACACACAACACGTTAACACACAACATATTAACACACTACAAAACAACACTCAACCACACATGTTTCTAATGTCCTCCCCTACGTACCTCCATGTCCTCCCCTCCATGTCCTCCCCTACATCCCTCCATGTCCTCCCCTACATCCCTCCATGTCATCCCCCCATGTCCTCCCCTACGTCCCTCCATGTCCTCCCTACATCCCTCCATGTCATCCCCTCCATGTCCTCCCCTACGTCCCTCCATGTCCTCCCCTACATCCCTCCATGTCCTCCCCTCCATGTCCTCCCCTACATCCCTCCATGTCCTCCTCTCCATGTCCTCCCCTACATCCTTCTATGTCCTCCCCTCCATGTGTCCTCCCTACATCCCTCCATGTCCTCCCCTACATCCCTCCATGTCCTCCCTCCATGTCCTCCCCTACATCCCTCCATGTCCTTCCCTCCATGTCCTACCCTACATCCCTCCATGTCCTCCCCTCCATGTCCTCCCCTACATCCCTCCATGTCCTCCCCTATGTCCCTCCATGTCCTCCCCTACCTCCCTCCATGTCCTCCCCTACCTCCCTCTATGTCCTCTCCTACGTCCCTCCATGTCCTCCCCTACCTCCCTCCATGTCCTCCCCTACCTCCCTCTATGTCCTCCCCTACGTCCCTCCATGTCCTCCCCTACATCCCTCCATGTCCTCCCCTCCATGTCCTCCCCTACATCCCTCCATGTCCTTCCCTCCATGTCCTACCCTACATCCCTCCATGTCCTCCCTCCATGTCCTCCCCTACATCCCTCCATGTCCTCCCCTATGTCCCTCCATGTCCTCCCCTACCTCCCTCCATGTCCTCCCCTACCTCCCTCTATGTCCTCTCCTACGTCCCTCCATGTCCTCCCCTACCTCCCTCCATGTCCTCCCCTACCTCCCTCTATGTCCTCCCCTACGTCCCTCCATGTCCTCCCTTACCTCCCTCCTTGTCCTCCCCTACGTCCCTCCATGTCATCCCCTACCTCCCTCCCCTACCTCCTCCATCCTCCCCTACCTCCCTCTATGTCCTCCCCTACCTCCCTCCATGTCCTCCCCTACCTCCCTCTATGTCATCCCCTACGTCCCTCCATGTCCTCCCTTACCTCCCTCCATGTCCTCCCCTACCTCCCTCCATGTCCTCCCCTCCATGTCGTCCCCTACGTCCCTCCATGTCCTCCCCTCCATGTCCTCCCTCCATGTCCTCCCCTACCTCCCTCCATGTCCTCCCCTACCTCCCTCCATGTCCTCCCCCTGGTTTCAAATAAAGATAAGTGGTTTATTATTTGGCTCATCAAGATGATTTTTCTGTCGTCCCTGACTCCGGAATGGTCCGGAAGGGTCCGGGAGAGGAGAGAGACTGACTGCTTTGGGCTGTAACAGGAGCAGCAGCAATCTCAGCCCAGGCCTCAGCTCCTAATAGGCTGAAATAGTGAGGCTGTATCCAAAATGGCTCCCTTTTCCCTTTCTAGTGTGTTCCTTTTGACCAGGGTCTGTAAGGGTAGTGCACTACATAGGGAAATGGGGTGCCATTTGGGATACAAGGTCAGCTTTGGGTTCATGGTGTCTGATCAAATTCCTGCTCCTATTCAACCCAGAATGGAGATGTGATTTCAGGCTGGAAAGTAAAGAGATTCTTTATAAGGTAGCTGGTTATCTTCCTCTACCCGAAGCCCGGCAACCTTCCTCCAACCTCTCTCCTCCTCCTCCGACTCTCGTCTCCCTCTCTCCCAAATCAGAAGGGCCAGAAGGGTGGGGGGGGTTATAGAGTTAATACTGCATGGTTCTCATTGGTGGTGTTAAGGAATAATAACCTCAGGTGCTCCTCTCTCCTTTCTCCTCTCCCCTCTCTCCTCTCTCCTCTCCTTTCTCCTCTCCTTTTTCCTCTCCTCTTTCCTCTCCTCTCTCCTTTCTCCTTTCTCCTCTCCTCTCTCCTTTCTCCTCTCCTCTCCTTTTTCCTTTCCTCTCCTCTCTCCTTTCTCCTCTCTCCTTTCTCCTCTCTCCTTTTTTCCTCTCCTCTCCTCTTTCCTCTCCTCTCTCCTCTTTCCTCTCCTCTCTCCTTTTTTATACTGCAGGGATCTCATTGGTGGTGTTAAGGAATAATAACCTCAGGTGCTCCTTTCTCCTCTCTTCTCTCCTTTCTCCTCTCCTTTCTCCTCTCTCCTCTCCTTTTTCCTCTCCTCTTTCCTCTCCTCTCTCCTTTCTCCTCTCTCCTTTCTCCTCTCCTCTCTCCTTTCTCCTCTCCTCTCCTTTTTCCTCTCCTCTTTCCTCTCCTCTCTCCTTTCTCCTCTCTCCTTTCTCCTCTCCTCTCTCCTTTCTCCTCTCCTTTTTCCTCTCCTCTCTCCTTTCTCCTCTCTCCTTTCTCCTCTCCTCTCTCCTTTCTCCTCTCCTTTTCCTCTCCTCTTTCCTCTCCTCTTTCCTCTCCTCTCTCCTCTCTCCTCTCCTTTCTCCTCTCCTCTCTCCTTTCTCCTCTCCTCTCTCCTTTCTCCTCTCCTCTCTCCTTTCTCCTCTCCTTTCTCCTTTCTCCTCTCCTCTCCTCTTTCCTCTCCTCTTTCCTCTCCTCTCTCTCCTTTCTCCTCTCCTCTCTCCTTTTTTAAAGAGATTCTTTATAAGGTAGCTGGTTATCTTCCTCTACCCGAAGCCCGGCAGCCTTCCTCCAAACTCTCTCCTCCTCCTCCGACTCTTGTCTCCCTCTCTCCCAAATCAGAAGGGCCAGAAGGCATACTTCACCATTGGAATAGGATCTACACAATTATGTGTGTGTGTCTCTCCATCTCTCTCTCTCTCCATTTATCTCTCTCCATTTCTCTCTCTCTCCATTTATCTCTCTC
>NW_024608759.1:0-35000 GCF_018296145.1 Oncorhynchus tshawytscha | reverse complement strand
TCATCAAGCCCCTGATTGGTGAATCAGGTCAGATAGTTCAGGGTTACTAATCATCAAGCCACCTGATTGGTGAATCAAGTCAGCTCGTTCAGGGTGACTACTCATCAAGCCCCTGATTGGTGAATCAGGTCAGCTAGTTCAGGGTTACTAATCATCAAGCCCCTGATTGGTGAATCAGGTCAGCTAGTTCAGGGTTACTAATCATCAAGCCCGTGATTGGTGAATCAGGTCAGATAGTTCAGGGTTACTAATCATCAAGCCCCTGATTGGTGAATCAGGTCAGATAGTTCAGGGTTACCAATCATCAAGCCCCTGATTGGTGAATCAGGTCAGATAGTTCAGGGTTACTAATCATCAAGCCCCTGATTGGTGAATCAGGTCAGATAGTTCAGGGTTACTAATCATCAAGCCCCTGATTGGTGAATCAGGTCAGATAGTTCAGGGTTACCAATCATCAAGCCCCTGATTGGTGAATCAGGTCAGATAGTTCAGGGTTACTAATCATCAAGCCCCTGATTGGTGAATCCTGCCAGATAGTTCAGGGTTACCAATCATCAAGCCCCTGATTGGTGAATCCTGACAGATAGTTCAGGGTTACCAATCATCAAGCCCCTGATTGGTGAATCCTGCCAGATAGTTCAGGGTTACTAATCATCAAGCCCCTGATTGGTGAATCAGGTCAGATAGTTCAGGGTTACTAATCATCAAGCCACCTGATTGGTGAATCAAGTCAGCTCGTTCAGGGTGACTACTCATCAAGCCCCTGATTGGTGAATCAGGTCAGATAGTTGAGGGTTACTAATCATCAAGCCCCTGATTTGGTGAATCAGGTCAGATAGTTCAGGGTTACCAATCATCAAGCCCCTGATTGGTGAATCCTGCCAGATAGTTCAGGGTTACTAATCATCAAGCCCCTGATTGGTGAATCAGGTCAGCTAGTTCAGGGTTACTAATCATCAAGCCCCTGATTGGTGAATCAGGTCAGATAGTTCAGGGTTACCAATCATCAAGCCCCTGATTGGTGAATCAGGTCAGATAGTTCAGGGTTACTAATCATCAAGCCCCTGATTGGTGAATCAGGTCAGATAGTTCAGGGTTACTAATCATCAAGCCCCTGATTGGTGAATCAGGTCAGATAGTTCAGGGTTACTAATCATCAAGCCCCTGATTGGTGAATCAGGTCAGATAGTTCAGGGTTACCAATCATCAAGCCCCTGATTGGGGAATCCTGCCAGATAGTTCAGGGTTACCAATCATCAAGCCCCTGATTGGTGAATCCTGACAGATAGTTCAGGGCTACAACAACATGGTAAAACAGCTGGGGACCCCAGAGGAGAGGTTTGAAAACCACTGTCATGTCCCCCCCCCCCCAGGACATTTCCCCTGTCATCTAATACCTTCAGCCCTTACCAGAGATCCCTGAATCAGTGGTCTGAACGTCTGTTTGTCTCCAAGGGTCTTGTTTTCTCTGGATTCTGTCTTGGTCTGCTAGGGTAGGTCTCTGTCTTGGTCTGCTAGTGTAGGTCTCTGTCTTGGTCTGCTAGGGTAGGTCTCTGCCTTGGTCTGCTAGGGTAGGTCTCTGTCTTGGTCTGCTAGGGTAGGTCTCTGTCTTGGTCTGCTAGGGTAGGTCTCTGTCTTGGTTTGCTAGGGTAGGTCTCTGTCTTGGTCTGCTAAGTTAGGTCTCTGTCTTGGTCTGCTAGGGTAGGTCTCTGTCTTGGTCTGCCAGGGTAGGTCTCTGTCTTGGTCTGCTAAGGTAGGTCTCTGTCTTGGTCTGCGAGGGTAGGTCTCTGTCTTGGTCTGCTAAGGTAGGTCTCAGGACCATCCAGGTCTGTTGAATAAAGAAGAGAGAGCCAGTCTACAGGACCATCCAGGTCTGTTGAATAAACAGAACAGACTAAAGAAGGATGAACCAGGTCTGTTGAATTAAAAACGGTATGTACGATGGGTTTAAAACCATGTATTGGTAAATCAACTCAAACTGATGAACCATGGGCATAACACAGCTGCTATGAAGCCCTATTCATGTTGTTCCTGTAGATTTAGTGAAGTGGTTAAGTACTAATACAGCTGCTATGAAGCCCTATTCATGTTGTCCCTGTAGACTTACTGAAGTGGTTAAGTACTGGCTATTTATCCACTTATATTGTGAACAGATATTGTTGAATGTGCTCGTAGTGAAGTTACTACTATGAACATGTGGCCCACAGAGTAGAATAAACTCAATAAAATCGTAATACTTTCCTCCGTCAACACAAAGCCAGGTAACTTATAAGCAAAACATTCAGCGTACACAGAATAGGATAGGATCTATCTTCACGTTCCCCGTGAACACAAAGAGCAAGCTGTGGCTGACGGCAGTGGTAGGACAAAATGGGATGTTTCTAAGGACAAGGCTAAGTCTTAAACTACAGCATTCCTCTGTCCATACCTCTCAGAACTGATTGGAGATCCTTCCTCATTCCTGCCTCATTCCTCTGTCCATACCTCTCAGAACTGATTGGAGATCCTTCCTCATTCCTGCCTCATTCCTCTGTCCATACCTCTCAGAACTGATTGGAGATCCTTCCTCATTCCTGCCTCATTCCTCTCAGTGATTGGAGATCCTTCCTCATTCCTCCCTCATTGTTACCATAGTCCTTTCACAGTATGTACCTCATAAGCAACCTTCACCTCGAAAACCCTGTCAATGGTTAGACACAGGCCTTTCAATACACACATTCCCCTTCAACTGCTGTCTTATAGAACCAAGGTGCTCAGAGCTCCAGGCCCGAGTCAGGCGGTCAGAGCTCAGTGTGGCAATTGTCCCGTGTGACTCAGTTGGTAGAGCATGGCGCTTGCAACACCAGGGTTGTGGGTTGGATTCCCACAGGGGACCAGTATGAAAATCAAATTCAATCAATCAAATGTATTTATAAAGCCCTTTTACATCAGCTGATATCTCAAAGTGCTGTACAGAAACCCAGCCTACAACCCCAAACAGCAAGCAATATGAAGAAGCACGGTGGCTAGGAAAAACTCCCTAGGAAGAAACCTAGAGAGGAACAAGACTATGAGGGGTGGCCAGTCCTCTTCTGGCTGTGCCGGGTGAGAGATTACAACAGTACATGACCAAGATGTTAAAATGTTCATAGATGACCAGCAGGGTCAGATAATAATAATCACAGTGGTTGTAGAGGGTGCAACAAGTCAGCACCTCAGGAGTAAATGTCAGTTGGCTTTTCATAGCCGAACATTCACAGTTAGAGACAGCAGGTGCGGTAGAGAGAGTTGAAAACAGAAGGTCTGGGACAGGTAGCACATGCGGTGAACAGGTCAGGGTTCCGTAGCCGCAGGCAGAACAGTTAAAACTGGAGCAGCAGCACGACCAGGTGGACTGGGGACAGCAAGGAGTCATCAGGCCAGATAGTCCTAAGGTATGATCCTAGGGCTCAGGTCCTCTGAGAGAAGAGAAAGAGAGAGAGAATTAGAGGGAGCATACTTCAATTCACACAGGACAACAGAAATACTCCAGATATAACAGACTGACCCTAGCCCCCCGACACACAGACAGGAGGGGTCGGGAGACACTGTGGCCCGTCCAACTATACCCCCGGACAGGGCCAACCAGGCAGGATTTAAACCCACCCTAAATACTTATTTTCCACCATAATTTGCAAATAAATTCATTAAAAATCCTACAATGTGATTTTCTGGATTTTTTTTCTCATTTTGTCTGTCATAGTTGAAGTGTACCTATGATGAAAATTACAGGCCTCTCTCATCTTTTTAAGTGGGAGAACTTACACAATTGGTGGCTGACTAAATACTTTTTTGCCCCAATGTATACGGCCCAGGAGGCCTGTAAACAGTAGCTATAAAGTAGGCTGAATAGATTTCATGACAAGAAGCTCCAAAGACTAAATTTGGTATCGTAAATGTTAGCTACACCTCCGCCTTTGAGGGATGCGCGGGGGATATGGTCACTAGTGTAACCAGGAGGAGAGGCCTCATTTAACACAGTAAATTCATCAGACTTAAGCCATGTTTCAGTCAGGCCAATCACATTAAGATCAGTGATCAGTTCATTGACCATAACAGCCTTGGAAGTGAGGGATCTAACATTAAGTTGCCCTATTCAGAGATCAAGTTCAATAATGACAGCAATGGAGGAGGTCTTTATCCTAGTGAGATTACTAAGGCGAACACTGCCATGTTTAGTTTTGCCCAACCTAGATGGAGCCACAGACCCGGTCTCAATGGGGATAGCTGAGCTGACTACACTGACTGCTAGTGGCAGACTCTACTAAGCTGGCAGGCTGGATAGCATCCTGCTGCCTGGCCTACAGCATATCTCATTGTGGAGCTGGAGGAGTTAGAGACCTGTCTATCCACACACTACTGTATGTCTCTCTGGATAAGAGAGAGACCTTCTCTCCCCCTGACCTGGTCTCTCCCTTCTCTTCCCCTGGCCTGGTCCCTCCCTTCTCTTCCCCTGGCCTGGTCTCTCCCTTCATTTTCCCTGGCCTGGTCTCTCCCTTCTCTTTCCCTGGTCCCTCCCTTCCCCCCTGGCCTGGTCTCTCCCTTCTCTTTCCCTGGCCTGGTCTCTCCCTTCTCTTCCCCTGGCCTGGTCTCTCCCTTCTTTTCCCTGGCCTGGTCTCTCCCTTCTCTTTCCCTGGCCTGGTCTCTCCCTTCTCTTCCCCTGGCCTGGTCCCTCCCTTCTCTTCCCTGGCCTGGTCTCTCCCTTCTCTTTCCCTGGCCTGGTCTCTCCCTTCTCTTTCCCTGGTCCCTCCTTCTCTTCCCCTGGCCTGGTCTCTCCCTTCTCTTCCCTGGCCTGGTCTCTCCCTTCTCTTCCCTGGCCTGGTCTCTCCCTTCTCTTCCCTGGCCTGGTCCCTCCCTTTTTTCCCTGGCCTGGTCTCTCCTTCTCTTTCCCTGGCCTGGTCTCTCCCTCTTTCCCTGGTCCTCTCCCTTCTCTTTCCCTGGTCCCTCCCTTCTCTTTCCCTGGTCCCTCCCTTCTCTTTCCCTGGTCTCTCCCTTCTCTTTCCCTGGTCTGGTCCCTCCTTCTTTCCCTGGCCTGGTCCTCCCTTCTCTTTCCCTGGCCTGGTCTCTCCTTCTCTTTCCTGGTCTCTCCTTCTCTTTCCCTGGTCCCTCCCTTCTCTTCCCTGGCCTGGTCCTCCCTTCTCTTTCCTGGTCTCTCCCTTCTCTTTCCCTGGCCTGGTCTCTCCTTCTCTTTCCTGGTCCTCCTTCTCTTCCCCTGGCCTGGTCTCTCCCTTCTCTTTCCCTGGCCTGGTCTCTCCCTTCTCTTTCCCTGGCCTGGTCCTCCTTCTCTTTCCCTGGCCTCTCTCTCCTTCTCTTCCCTGGCCTGGTCTCTCCCTTCTCTTTCCCCTGGTCCCTCCCTTCTCTTTCCCTGGTCTCTCCCTTCTCTTTCCTGGCCTGGTCTCTCCCTTCTCTTTCCCTGGTCTCTCCCTTCTCTTCCCCTGGCCTGGTCTCTCCCTTCTCTTTCCCTGGTCTGGTCCCTTCTTCTTTCCCTGGCCTGGTCTCTCCCTTCTCTTTCCCTGGCCTGGTCTCTCCCTTCTCTTTCCTTGGTCTCTCCTTCTCTTTCCCTGGTCTGGTCCCTTCTCTTCCCCTGGCCTGGTCCCTCCCTTCTCTTTCCCTGGTCTCTCCATCTTCCCCTGGCCTGGTCTCTCCCTTCTCTTCCCCTGGTCCCTCCCTTCTCTTTCCCTGGTCCTGGTCTCCCTTCTCTTTCCCTGGCCTGGTCTCTCCCTTCTCTTTCCCTGGTCTCTCCCTTCTCTTCCCCTGGCCTGGTCCCTCCCTTCTCTTTCCCTGGTTCCTCCCTTCTCTTTCCCTGGCCTGGTCTCTCCTTCCCCTGGCCTGGTCTCTTTCCCTGGCCTGGTCTCTCCCTTCTCTTTCCCTGGCCTGGTCCCTCCTCTTTCCCTGGCCTGGTCTCTCCCTTCTCTTCCCTGGCCTGGTCCCTCCCTTCTCTTTCCCTGGCCTGGTCCCTCCCTTCTCTTTCCCTGGTCTCTCCCTTCTCTTTCCCTGGCCTGGTCTCTCCCTTCTCTTTCCCTGTCCTGATCTGGACTGAGTAATGGGGCTTAAGAGACAGAGAGGCTGGTCCTATAGGGCTTTGGTCAACAGTAGTGCACTACATAGGGAATAGGGTCCTCATAGGGCTCTGGTCAACAGTAGTGTACTATGTAGGGAATAGGGTCCTCATAGGGCTTAACACACACACGTTAACACACTACATAGGGAATAGGGTCCCATAGGGCTCATTCAACAGTAGTACTACACACAATATCCTCATTGTTAACACACAACACGTTAACACACAACATATTAACACACAACACATTAACACACAACACATTAACACACAACACTCATATTAACACACAACATATTAACACACAACACATTAACACACAACACGTTAACACACATCACGTTAACACACAACATATTAACACACAACACGTTAACACACAACATATTAACACGCAAACATATTAACACACAACATATTTAACACACAACACGTTAACACACAACATGTTAACACACAACATATTAACACACAACATATTAACACACAACACGTTAACACACAACACGTTAACACACAACACGTTAACACACAACACGTTAACACACTACAACACACGTTAACACACAACATGTTAACACACAACACGTTAACACACAACACGTTAACACACAACATGTTAACACACTACACGTTAACACACAACATGTTAACACACAACACGTTAACACACTACACGTTAACACACAACACGTTAACACACTACAACATTAACACACAACATATTAACACACAACACGTTAACACACAACACGTTAACACACAACACGTTAACACACAACATGTTAACACACTACACGTTAACACACAACACACGTTAACACACAACATGTTAACACACAACATTTAACACACAACACGTTAACACACTACATATTAACACACAACAAGTTACCACACAACACGTTAACACACAACACGTTAACACACAACACGTTAACACACTACAACACGTTAACACACAACACGTTAACACACAACATATTAACACACAACAACATATTAACACACAACACCTTAACACACAACACGTTAACACACAACACGTTAACACACAACACGTTAACACACAACACGTTAACACACAACATTAACACACAACACGTTAACACACTACACGTTAACGTACACACAACACGTTAACACACAACACATTAACACACAACACGTTAACACACAACACGTTAACACACTAACATATTAACTCACAACACGTTAACACACTACAACATATTAACACACTACAACATGTTAACACACAACACGTTAACACACAACATATTAACACACAACATATTAACTCACAACACGTTAACACACAACATATTAACACACAACACGTTAACACACAACAACATATTAACTCACAACACGTTAACACACAACACGTTAACACACTACATATTAACACACAACACGTTAACACACAACATATTAACACACACAACATGTTAACACACTACATATTAACTCACAACACGTTAACACTACAACACGTTAACACACAACATATTAACTCACAACATATTAACACACAAACATATTAACACACTACAACATATTAACTCACAACACGTTAACACACAAACACGTTAACACACAACATATTAACACACTACAACATATTAACACACACAACATATTAACACACAACATTAACACACAACATGTTAACACACAACATATTAACACACATATTAACTCACAACACGTTAACACACAACATATTAACACACAACATATTAACTCACAACACGTTAACACACTCAACATATTAACTCACAACAACATGTTAACACACTACAACATATTAACACTCAACATGTTAACACACTACAACATGTTAACACACTACAACACGTTAACACACAACATATTAACACACTACAACACGTTAACACACAACAACATATTAACACACTACAACATGTTAACACACTACAACATGTTAACACACTACAACATATTAACACACTACAACATATTAACACACAACATATTAACTCAACAACACGTTAACACACAAACACGTTAACACACTACAACACATTAACACACTACAACATGTTAACTCATCATATTAACACACAACACGTTAACACACAACATATTAACACACTACAAAACAACACTCAACCACACATGTTTTCTAATGTCCTCCCCCTACGTCCTCCATGTCCTCCCTCCATGTCCTCCCCTACATCCCTCCATGTCCTCCCTCCATGTCCTCCATGTCCCCTCCATGTCCTCCCCTACATCCCTCCATGTCCTCCTCTCCATGTCCTCCCCTACATCCTTCTATGTCCTCCCCTCCATGTCCCCCTACATCCCTCCATGTCCTCCCCTACATCCCTCCATGTCCTCCCCTCCATGTCCTCCCCTACATCCCTCCATGTCCTCCCCTCCATGTCCTCCCCTACATCCCTCCATGTCCTCCCTCCATGTCCTCCCCTACATGTCCCTCCATGTCCTCCCCTATGTCCTCCATGTCCTCCCCTACCTCCCTCCATGTCCTCCCCTACCTCCCTCTATGTCCTCCCCTACGTCCCTCCATGTCCTCCCTCCATGTCCTCCCCTACATCCCTCCATGTCCTCCCCTACCTCCCTCTATGTCCTCCCCTACGTCCCTCCATGTCCTCCCCTTACCTCCCTCCATGTCCTCCCCCTCCATGTCATCCCCTCCTCCCTCCCCCTACCTCCCTCCATGTCCTCCCCTACCTCCCTCCATGTCCTCCCTCCCTCCATCCTCCCCATCCCCTCTATGTCATCCCCTACCCCTCCATGTCCTCCCTTACCTCCCTCCATGTCCTCCCCTACCTCCCTCCATGTCCTCCCCTCCATGTCGTCCCCCTACGTCCCTCCATGTCCTCCCCTCCATGTCCTCCCTCCATGTCCTCCCCTACCTCCCTACATGTCCTCCCCTACCTCCCTCCATGTCCTCCCCCCTGGTTTCAAATAAAGATAAGTGGTTTATTATTTGGCTCATCAAGATGATTTTTTCTGTCGTCCCTGACTCCGGAAGGGTCCGGAAGGGTCCGGGAGAGGAGAGAGACTGACTGCTTTGGGCTGTAACAGGAGCAGCAGCAATCTCAGCCCAGGCCTCAGCTCCTAATAGGCTGAAATAGTGAGGCTGTATCCAAAATGGCTCCCTTTTCCCTTTCTAGTGTGTTCCTTTTGACCAGGGTCTGTAAGGGTAGTGCACTACATAGGGAAATGGGGTGCCATTTGGGATACAAGGTCAGCTTTGGGTTCATGGTGTCTGATCAAATTCCTGCTCCTATTCAACCCAGAATGGAGATGTGATTTCAGGCTGGAAAGTAAAGAGATTCTTTATAAGGTAGCTGGTTATCTTCCTCTACCCGAAGCCCGGCAACCTTCCTCCAACCTCTCTCCTCCTCCTCCTCCTCCTCCGACTCTCGTCTCCCTCTCTCCCAAATCAGAAGGGCCAGAAGGGGGGTTATAGAGTGAATACTGCATGGTTCTCATTGGTGGTGTTAAGGAATAATAACCTCAGGTGCTCCTCTCTCCTTTCTCCTCTCCCCTCTCTCCTTTCTCCTCTCCTCTCCTTTTTTCCTCTCCTCTTTCCTCTCCTCTCTCCTTTCTCCTCTCCTCTCTCCTTTCTCCTCTCCTCTCCTTTTTCCTCTCCTCTCTCTTCCTTCCTCCTCTCCTCTCTCCTTTCTCCTTTCTCCTCTCTCCTTTTTCCTCTCCTCTCTCTCTCTCCTCTTTCCTCTCCTCTCTCCTTTTTATACTGCAGGGATCTCTTGGTGGTGTTAAGGAATAATAACCTCAGGTGCTCCTTTCTCCTCTCTCCTCCTTTCTCCTCTCCTTTCTCCTCTCCTCTCTCCTCTCCTTTATAAGGTAGCTCTTCTCTTCCTCTCCTCTCCCTTCCCTTCCTCTCCTCTCCTCTCCTCCTTCTCCTCCTCTCTCTCCCTCTCTCCTTTTTTAAAGAGATTCTTTATAAGGTAGCTGGTTATCTTCCTCTACCCTTTCTCCTCAACCTTCCTCCAACCTCTCTCCTCCTCCTCCTCCCTTTTCTCTCTCCTCCTTTTCTCCTTCCTTCTTTATAAGGTAGCTGGTTTCTTCCTCTCCTCTCCTCTCCTTTCTCCTCTCCTCTCCTCTCCTTTCTCCTCTCTCCTCTTTCCTCTCCTCTCTCCTCTCCTCTCTCTCCTTTCTCCTCTCCTCTCTCCTTTTTAAAGAGATTCTTTATAAGGTAGCTGGTTATCTTCCTCTACCTGAAGCCCGGCAACCTTCATCCAACCTCTCTCCTCCTCCTCCTCCTCCTCTCTCCATCTTTCCTCTCCTTTATCTCTCTCCATTTTTTAAAGAGATTCTTTATAAGGTAGCTGGTTATCTTCCTCTACCCGAAGCCCGGCAGCCTTCCTCCAACCTCTCTCCTCCTCCTCCTCCTCCACTCTTGTCTCCCTCTCTCCCAAATCAGAAGGGCCAGAAGGCATACTTCACCATTGGAATAGGATCTACACAATTATGTGTGTGTCTCTCTCCATCTCTCTCTCTCTCCATTTATCTCTCTCCATCTCTCTCTCTCTCCATTTATCTCTCTCCATCTCTCTCTCTCCCACTCTCTCTCTCCATCTCTCTCTCTCTCATATCTCTCTCCCCATCTCTCTCTCCCATCTCTCTCTCCATCTCTCTCTCTCTCTCCATCTCTCTCTCCCCATCTCTCTCTCTCCCCATCTCTCTCTCCATCTCTCTCTCTCCATCTCTCTCTCCATCTCTCTCTCCCATCTCCATCTCTCCCCATCTCTCTCCCCATCTCTCTCTCTCCCATCTCTCTCTCTCCATCTCTCTCTCTCTCCCATCTCTCTCTCCATCTCTCTCTCTCCATCTCTCTCTCTCCCATCTCTCTCTCTCCATCTCTCTCCATCTCTCTCTCTCCCATCTCTCTCTCCCCATCTCCATCTCCATCTCTCTCTCTCCATCTCTCTCTCCCCATCTCTCTCTCCCATCTCTCTCTCTCCATCTCTCTCCCCATCTCTCCATCTCTCTCTCTCCATCTCTCTCTCTCCATCTCTCTCTCTCCATCTCTCTCCCCCATCTCTCTCTCTCCATCTCTCTCTCCCATCTCTCTCTTCCATCTCTCTCTCCCATCTCTCTCTCCATCTCTCTCTCTCCATCTCTCCCCTCTCTCTCTCTCTCTCTCTCCATCTCTCTCTCTCTCCATCTCTCTCTCTCTCTCTCTCTCTCTCTCCATCTCTCTCTCTCCATCTCTCTCTCTCCCCTCTCTCTCCATCTCTCTCCCATCTCTCTCTCTCTCCCATCTCTCCATCTCTCCATCTCTCTCTCTCCCATCTCTCTCTCCCATCTCTCTCTCCATCTCTCTCTCTCATCTCTCTCTCTCCATCTCTCTCTCCATCTCTCTCTCTCCATCTCTCTCTCTCCTCCATCTCTCTCTCCTCTCCATCCATCTCTCTCTCCATCTCTCTCCATCTCTCTCCCCATCTCTCTCTCCTCCATCTCTCTCTCCATCTCTCTCTCCCCATCTCTCTCTCTCCATCTCTCTCTCTCATCTCTCTCCCATCTCTCTCTCTCCCATCTCTCTCTCCCCATCTCCCTCTCCATCTCTCCATCTCTCTCCATCTCTCTGTCCCCATCTCTCTCTCTCCCCATCTCTCTCTCCATCTCTCTCTCTCCATCTCTCTCTCCATCTCTCTCTCTCCATCTCTCTCTCTCATCCTCTCTCTCTCCATCTCTCTCTCTCCATCTCTCTCTCCCATCTCTCCATCTCTCTCCATCTCTCATCTCTCTCTCTCCCATCTCTCTCTCCCCATCTCTCCATCCCCATCTCTCTCTCTCTCTCTCTCCATCTCTCTCTCTCTCTCTCCATCTCTCTCTCTCCATCTCTCCATCTCCTCCATCTCTCTCTCCCATCTCTCTCTCTCTCTCTCTCTCCCATCTCTCTCCCTCTCTCTCTCCATCTCTCTCTCTCCCATCTCTCTCTCCATCTCTCTCTCCCATCTCTCTCACCCCATCTCTCCATCTCTCTCTCTCCATCTCTCTCTCTCTCTCTCTCTCTCCATCTCTCTCTCCATCTCTCCCCATCTCCCCATCTCTCTCTCCATCTCTCTCCCCATCTCTCCATCTCTCTCTCCATCTCTCTCTCTCCATCTCTCTCTCCCCATCTCTCTCTCCATCTCTCCATCTCTCATGGTAAAGGTCCACATTAATGTGTTGTATATGCAGCCGATTGATGTTGCCTGAGGACAGTGAAGTTGTCCCGTAGTGCTGTCGCTGTCTCCCTGGTTTGAGAAACAGAACGGACTAATCAGTCCCCCTCATTACCAAACCTTGACCACTTTACTCTGCTTCTCTTCTCTAGAAGTCATGCTGATGCCATGAAGTGTCGTCCGGTATTAAACTCATATCTCCTCGTTTGCATTACGTTATTTCATTACAAATGAAGGATGTATCAGGATTTATGCAAAGGCTTTAGGGCGACAATGAAAACGATCAATAATTAGCCAAGTCCTATTTCAATCCGGTAGAATAGCTGTCTGCATTAATCATCTGTATTCCAAAAGCCAACGAACCCTGCTACAAAGTCTGTCTTTCTACATTTAATGTTGTTCTTTCTCGATTCAAGGACATATGGAGGTATTAAGGGAATAAGGACAAATGGAGTTATTAAGGGAATAAGGACATATGGAGTTATTAAGGGAATAAGGACATATGGAGGTATTAAGGGAATAAGGACATATGGAGGTATTAAGGGAATAAGGACATATGGAGTTATTAAGGGAATAAGGACAAATGGAGGTTATTAAGGGAATAAGGACAAATGGAGTCCCCCTATTAAGGGAATAAGGACATATGGAGGTATTAAGGGAATAAGGACATATGGAGTTATTAAGGGAATAAGGACATATGGAGGTATTAAGGGAATAAGGACATATGGAGTTATTAAGGGAATAAGGACATATGGAGTTATTAAGGGAATAAGGACATATGGAGTTATTAAGGGAATAAGGACAAATGGAGTTATTAAGGGAATAAGGACATATGGAGGTATTAAGGGAATAAGGACATATGGAGTTATTAAGGGAATAAGGACAAATGGAGGTATTAAGGGAATAAGGACATATGGAGTTATTAAGGGAATAAGGACAAATGGAGTTATTAAGGGAATAAGGACATATGGAGTTATTAAGGGAATAAGGACAAATGGAGGTATTAAGGGAATAAGGACATATGGAGGTATTAAGGGAATAAGGACAAATGGAGGTATTAAGGGAATAAGGACATATGGAGTTATTAAGGGAATAAGGACAAATGGAGTTATTAAGGGAATAAGGACATATGGAGTTATTAAGGGAATAAGGACATATGGAGTTATTAAGGGAATAAGGACAAATGGAGTTATTAAGGGAATAAGGACATATGGAGTTATTAAGGGAATAAGGACAAATGGAGTTATTATAGGAATAAGGGCAGGGACATATGGAGTTATTATGGGAATAAGGACAAGGACATATGGAGTTATTATAAGAATAAGGACATATGGAGTTATTATGGGAATAAGGACAAGGACATATGTAGTTATTATAGGAATAAGGACATATGGAGTTATTAAGGGAATAAGGACAAGGACATATGGAGATATTGTAGGAATAAGGACAAGGACATATGGAGTTATTGTAGGAATAAGGACAGGGACAATTGGAGTTATTATGGGAATAAGGACATATGGAGTTATTATGGGAATAAGGACATATGGAGTTATTATAGGAATAAGGACAAGGACACATGGAGTTATTATGGGAATAAGGACATATGGAGTTATTATGGGAATAAGGACATATGGAGTTATTAAGGGAATAAGGACATATAGAGTTATTATGGGAATAAGGACATATGGAGTTATTATAGGAATAAGGACAGGGACATATGGAGTTATTATGGGAATAAGGACAAGGACATATGGAGTTATTATAGGAATAAGGACATATGGAGTTATAGGAATAAGGACATATGGAGTTATTATAGGAATAAGGACGAGGACATATGGAGTTATTATGGGAATAAGGACATATGGAGTTATTATGGGAATAAGGACATATGGAGTTATTATAGGAATAAGGACAAGGACATATGGAGTTATTATGGGAATAAGAACATATGGAGTTATTATAGGAAAAAGGACGAGGACATATGGAGTTATTATGGGAATAAGGACAAGGACATATGGAGTTATTATGGGAATAAGGACATATGGAGTCATTATGGGAATAAGGACAAATGGAGTTATTAAGGGGACAAGGACATATGGAGTTATTATGGGAATAAGGACATATGGAGTTATTAAGGGAATAAGGACATATGGAGTTATTATGGGAATAAGGACATATGGAGTTATTATAGGAATAAGGACAGGGACATATGGAGTTATTATGGGAATAAGGACAAGGACATATGGAGTTATTATAGGAATAAGGACATATGGAGTTATAGGAATAAGGACATATGGAGTTATTATAGGAATAAGGACAAGGACATGTAGAGTTATTATGGGAATAAGGACAAGGACATATGGAGTTATTATAGGAATAAGGACAAGGACATATGGAGTTATTATGGGAATAAGGACATATGGAGTTATTAAGGGAATAAGGACATATGGAGTTATTATGGGAATAAGGGCAAGGACATATGGAGTTATTATGGGAATAAGGACATATGGAGTTATTATAGGAATAAGGACAAGGACATATGGAGTTATTATAGGAATAAGGACAGGGACATATGGAGTTATTATGGGAATAAGGACAAGGACATATGGAGTTATTATAGGAATAAGGACATGGAGTTATAGGAATAAGGACATATGGAGTTATTATAGGAATAAGGACAAGGACATATGGAGTTATTATGGGAATAAGGACAAGGACATATGGAGTTATTATAGGAATAAGGACATATGGAGTTATTATAGGAATAAGGACAAGGACATATGGAGTTATTATGGGAATAAGGACAAGGACATATGGAGTTATTATAGGAATAAGGACATATGGAGTTATTATAGGAATAAGGACATATGGAGTTATTATAGGAATAAGGACAAGGACATATGGAGTTATTATGGGAATAAGGACATATGGAGTTATTATGGGAATAAGGACAAGGACATATGGAGTTATTATGGGAATAGGGACAAGGACATATGGAGTTATTATGGGAATAAGGAAATATGGAGTTATTATAGGTGTCACGTAGAGTAGGCCAGATGGCTAAACTGGATAACCTAGCCTCTATAAAAATAAAAAGATGGCGGAACCGCAAAAGTTCTTCTGTGCAAAGGTGTTTATTTACAAGTGATTCCGGAACAGAAAACAACAGTACTGCCATCAACGTCTACCTTATGGGACAGCTTAACAACAATGCTGCCCCATCCACAGCTCAATCCAAAAAAATCCCCTCTAGAGACTGGAGAGAAGCTCCTTTTGTAGGGCTAGCCCCTCCCCTCAGAACAATTAACCCTAATTAATTAATCAATTAACAATACAAACCTACATTTACCATGAACTAAACATACTCAAGGATATACATTGCAACACGGTTTTAAACAATATCACAACATAACATTTACAACATTACATCATTACTGACAATATCTTTCAATATGCCCATATGCATTAATGAGCCATTTGGGACAGGCACTATAAAGTAACCCAATTCCCTTAGCTCGGTCCTTTTCCAGCATACCCAGAAGCTACAGAGAAGGAGAGAGAGGAACAGAACAAACAAACAATGTGCTCATCCACAACATTGATAAGTATAATAATTATTGTATCTCTCAAATATGAACATTGACAAGTGTGAAATGCATGCACCAAGACAGAAGTTAAATTGTGTGTCGACCCACATTGTTAACTTATGGTATAATGGCGCAGGGAGGAGTGATGAATATGTGTGTGCGTTAAAGAACCAAATGCTGCCCATCGGCCAGTGACGGACTTCTACGTCACAATAGGAATAAGGACAAGGACATATGGAGTTATTATGGGAATAAGGACATATGGAGTTATTATAGGAATAAGGACAAGGACATATGGAGTTATTATGGGAATAAGGACATATGGAGTTATTATAGGAATAAGGACAAGGACATATGGAGTTATTATGGGAATAAACGGGTAGATTTGTCTCTTAATCTTGTGGGCTGATAATATGTCATGGTTCTAATCCATTCAGGTTGACTACTGTGACTTCTCTTTCTGTCTGAAAATAACATTGTACTTAAAAAAAACAAAAAATATCAATGTAATTGATCTTTACTTCTCTCTCCACAGAAAAAACAACGGACCAAAGAGCTGTCGACCCTGTTCCACTCCTATAACCCCTACCACCACAAGGTAAGACATCATTCATTTCAATCCCTTCATGTCATTCACCTTTCTGAGGGATTGTGCAGGCGGGAGTTTTTCAGATGTTCATGGTATATGCCAACTCTCGCCTTTCTCCTTCCTCAAAGCCTGAGAGGGGGATGTTCTGGTTGTTTGATGGTGTCCATCCCTATGGTGTCCATTCCTATGGTGTCCATCCCTATGGTGTCCATTCCCATGGTGTCCATCCCTATGGTGTCCATCCATATAAGTGTCCATCCCTATGGTGTCCATCCCTATGGTGTCCATCCCTATGGTGTCCATCCCTATGGTGTCCATCCCTATGGTGTCCATCCCTATGGTGTCCATCTATAAGGTGTCCATGGTGTCCATTCGTATGGTGTCCATTCGTATGGTGTCCATTCCTATGGTGTCCATTCGTTATGGTGTCCATTCCTATGTCCATTCGTATGGTGTCCATTCGTATGGTGTCCATTCCTATGGTGTCCATTCGTATGGTGTCCATTCGTATGGTGTCCATTCCAATGGTGTCCATTCCTATGGTGTCCATTCCCATGGTGTCCATTCCATGGTGTCCATTCCCATGGTGTCCATTCCCATGGTGTCCATTCTTATGGTGTCCATCCCTATGAGTGTCCATTCCTCTGGTGTCCATCCCTATAAGTGTCCATTCATATGGTGTCCATCCATAGGTGTCCATCCCTAGGTGTTCATCCCCATGGTGTCCATTCCTATGGTGTCCATCCCTATAAGTGTCCGTCCCTATAAGTGTCCATTCCTGTGGTGTCTATCCACAAGTGTCCATTCCTATGGTGTCCATTCATAGGTGTCCATCCCTGGTGTCCATCCCTATGGTGTCCATCCCCATGGTGTCCATCCCTATGGTGTCCATCCCAATGGTGTCTATCCCTATGGTGTCTATCCCTATGGTGTCCATCCCAATGGTGTCTATCCCTATGGTGTCCATTCCCATGGTGTCCATTCCAGCATGGTGTCCATCTTTATTATGGATCCCCATTAGTTCCTGTCAAGGCAGCAGCTACTCTTCCTGGGGTTTATTATGGATCCCCATTAGTTCCTGCCAAGACAGCAGCTACTCTTCCTGGGGTTTATTATGGATCCCCATTAGTTCCTGCCAAGGCAGCAGCTACTCTTCCTGGGGTTTATTATGGATCCCCATTAGTTCCTGCCAAGACAGCAGCTACTCTTCCTGGGGTTTATTATGGATCCCCATTAGTTCCTGCCAAGACAGCAGCTACTCTTCCTGGGGTTTATTATGGATCCCCATTAGTTCCTGTTGACAGCAGCTACTCTTCCTGGGGTTTATTATGGATCCCCATTAGTTCCTGTCCAGACAGCATCTACTCTTCCTGGGGTTTAGCTACTCTTCCTGGGGTTTATTATGGATCCCCATTAGTTCCTGTCCAGACAGCAGCTACTCTTCCTGGGGGTTTATTATGGATCCCCATTAGTTCCTGTCCAGACAGCAGCTACTCTTCCTGGGGTTTATTATGGATCCCCATTAGTTCCTGCCAAGGCAGCAGCTACTCTTCCTGGGGGTTTATTATGGATCCCCATTAGTTCCTGCCAAGACAGCAGCTACTCTTCCTGGGGTTTATTATGGATCCCCATTAGTTCCTGCCAAGGCAGCAGCTACTCTTCCTGGGGTTTATTATGGATCCCCATTAGTTCCTGCCAAGACAGCAGCTACTCTTCCTGGGGTTTATTATGGATCCCCATTAGTTCCTGCCAAGGCACCATCTACTCTTTCTGGGGTTTATTATGGATCCCCATTAGTTCCTGCCAAGACAGCAGCTACTCTTCCTGGGGTTTATTATGGATCCCCATTAGTTCCTGCCAAGGCAGCAGCTACTCTTCCTTGGGTTTATTATGGGGTTTACTGTTGATTTTGCAGGTTTCATCCCACTGTGCTTGTTTGAGCTTGCCCGGCTTAATGGACCAATAGAATCGTCCCCATTTGACAATCCAGGATACTAGAGCAAAGGGTCAAATTAGTAGAAACATTACAAATAGTATTTGAACCCTGGTGTGGTTGTCAACCTGGTCTTTATTGAAGACTCTTTGTTCCTTCGTCCTCTGTGTGGTGACTCGCGTTACATTGACGTTACAACGTTACAAATGTCCCGTTGTCCGACGGGGAATGTTCTCTCTCGCTGGTTGCACTGTGTGATGGTTGTCTTTTTGAAGTGGATCTGACTCCCAGAGATGCTCAGGGGGTTTGTTTAGAGCTTGAAGATGCCACCACTCAATGCATCTTCAACCTCTGAGACAAGGCATTCAAATCCAGGCCGTATCACATCCGGGCCGTGATTGGGAGTCCCGTAGGGCGGCGCACAATTGGCTCAGTGTCGTCCGGGTTTGGACCGGGGTAGGGCTGTCATTGTCAAATAAGAATTTGTTCTTTAACTGACTTGCCTAGTTAAATAAAGGTTAAATAAAGGTTATATAAAGGTTATATAAAGGTTATATAAAGGTTCAATAGAAATACATAATAAATCAACTTGGGTCTCCTCCGTGTTCGCTGCTAAGCGGAAACATTATCCCTCCTGGTTCAGTTGTCAGAGCGTGGCGCTTTCAACACCAGGGTTGCTGGTTCGATTCCCACGGGGGACCAGTACTCACTGCTGTAGGCCCCTCTGCATAAGACTGTCAGCTAAATGACTCAAATGGAACAATGAAAATGAAATGCCAGGAGCCTGACTACAATTACAGGCCTCCCCCATAGAGGTTACTGGTCATCCATCTTGGATCTGGCGTGGAGAGTGATGAATAAGCATTCATTAAATAATAATCCCTCTTTAATGATGCGTAGGCTAGTTTCCCCTCTCACTGCTTTCTGTGGTATTAGCCAGCTAATGGAGACACCTTCAGCAGGTCATTTGGCTTTGTTTCATATGGTGATTAGCAGCATTACCATGGTCTAACAGACTGGAGAGGACTGGTGATTAGCAGCATTACCATGGTCTAACTGACTGGAGAGGACTGGTGATTAGCAGCATTACCATGGTCTAACAGACTGGAGAGGACTGGTGATTAGCAGCATTACCATGGTCTAACAGACTGGAGAGGACTGGTGATTAGCAGCATTACCATGGTCTAACGGACTGGAGAGGACTGGTGATTAGCAGCATTACCATGGTCTAACAGACTGGAGAGGACTGGTGATTAGCAGCATTACCATGGTCTAACAGACTGGAGAGGACTGGTGATTAGCAGCATTACCATGGTCTAACAGACTGGAGAGGACTGGTGATTAGCAGCATTACCATGGTCTAACAGACTGGAGAGGACTGGTGATTAGCAGCATTACCATGGTCTAACAGACTGGAGAGGACTGGTGATTAGCAGCATTACCATGGTCTAACAGACTGGAGAGGACTGGTGATTAGCAGCATTACCATGGTCTAACAGACTGGAGAGGACTGGTGATTAGCAGCATTACCATGGTCTAACAGACTGGAGAGGACTGGTGATTAGCAGCATTACCATGGTCTAACAGACTGGAGAGGACTGGTGATTAGCAGCATTACCATGGTCTAACAGACTGGAGAGGACTGGTGATTAGCAGCATTACCATGGTCTAACAGACTGGAGAGGACTGGTGATTAGCAGCATTACCATGGTCTAACAGACTGGAGAGGACTGGTGATTAGCAGCATTACCATGGTCTAACTGACTGGAGAGGACTGGTGATTAGCAGCATTACCATGGTCTAACAGACTGGAGAGGACTGGTGATTAGCAGCATTACCATGGTCTAACAGACTGGAGAGGACTGGTGATTAGCAGCATTATCATGGTCTAACAGACTGGAGAGGACTGGTGATTACGGTGTCTCTGAAAGCCTGAAGAGGATTTTCTGTGTGAATGAACATCAGAGACACTTCAGGTCCACTGAAGACGAGACACTAAAGACCGATACGGTGACGTACGTGATATCCTAACTTTATTGAGACGTACGTGATATCCTCACTTTATTGAGACAGGAGATGTAGAGTTCAGGATGTTTTAATGAAGCAGGTTCTTGACTGATGGTTGCCTGATTGTCAGACACAACTCTTAGTTCTCTCTCCCAACTAAATTAAATCACCGTCTAGAATTTAAATCTGTCCGTCGCTGTCATTCTCTCCTACAGTCTCAACAGTCTCAATCGGTTTGACCTGCGCTGAGGTTTTCTGTTCGTGTTCAACTCTGTGGTGAAATCTCCTGCAGCTTCTCTCCTACAGTCTCAATCGGTTTGACCTGCGCTGAGGTTTTCTGTTCGTGATCAACTCTGTGGTGAAATCTCCTGCAGCTTCTCTCCTACAGTCTCAATCGGTTTGACCTGCGCTGAGGTTTTCTGTTCGTTGCAACTCTGTGGTGAAATCTCCTGCAGCTTCTCTCCTACAGTCTCAGACGGAGATTGACCTGCGCTTTTAATGAAGGTTTTCTGTTTGACTGATGGTTCAACTCTGTGGTGAAATCTCCTGCAGCTTCTCTCCTACAGTCTCAATCGGTTTGACCTGCGCTGAGGTTTTCTGTTCGTGTTCAACTCTGTGGTGAAATCTCCTGCAGCTTCTCTCCTACAGTCTCAATCGGTTTGACCTGCGCTGAGGTTTTCTGTTCGTGATCAACTCTGTGGTGAAATCTCCTGCAGCTTCTCTCCTACAGTCTAAATGAACAGAAAGGAAGGAATGTCACACATCCTCTGGAATGACATGTCTTCCTCCCACACACACACACACACACACACGTGTACACACACACACAACGTGTACACTCCTGCACACACTCAATCACCCACATGTGTACATACACACACACATGGACGCTAAATGCGCACAAACACACACACAAACATGTGTACACACACACACACACACACGTGACACACACAACACACTCACACACACACACACACACACACACGGGAGAGTGTGTGGAAACACACACAGTTCCGGGAGGTGTTTTGTAAAGTGTGACAAAGTGTGTGTGTGTGTGTGTGTGTGTGTGTGTGTGTGTGTGTGTGTGTGTGTGTGTGTGTGTGTGTGTGTGTGTGTGTGTGTGTGGACGTAAAGAAACATGTTAAAGCCTCCGTCAGATATTTGGTCTGTCAGGTCCCTGGAAACTGCTGTATTCCGCTTTGTGTTAACAACATTTATCTGTCTTTCTCCACACATCTGTTGTGACAGGGATTTTTCTCTCTGTAAGAGTTGCCATTGTTTTGTCAATTTGTAGGAAATGTTACTTCCTGTGTGACTCGTGGTTTCTTGTCTCTCTAGTCTGAATGTAATACTCACTAAATGTAATACTCACTAAATGTAACACTCACTAAATGTAATACTCACTAAATGTAATACTCACTAAATGTAATACTCACTAAATGTAATAGTCACTAAATGTAATACTCACTAAATGTAATACTCACTAAATGTAATACTCACTAAATGTAATACTCACTAAATGTAATAGTCACTAAATGTAAAGTCTCTGAATGTAATACTCACTAAATGTAATACTCACTAAATGTAATACTCACTAAATGTAATACTCACTAAATGTAATACTCACTAAATGTAATACTCACTAAATGTAATACTCACTAAATGTAATAGTCACTAAATGTAAAGTCTCTGAATGTAATACTCACTAAATGTAATACTCACTAAATGTAATACTCACTAAATGTAATAATCACTAAATGTAAAGTCTCTGAATGTAATACTCACTAAATGTAATACTCACTAAATGTAATACTCACTAAATGTAATACTCACTAAATGTAATACTCACTAAATGTAATACTCACTAAATGTAATACTCACTAAATGTAATAGTCACTAAATGTAAAGTCTCGGAATGTAATACTCACTAAATGTAATACTCACTAAATGTAATACTCACTAAATGTAATAGTCACTAAATGTAAAGTCTCTCTGATTGTAGTTTGAAGTAGCAAACATCATCCTGAGGCCCTTCCTTACATGGCCAGTGCCCACAGGGGGTCTGTTGATTGAAATTAGCATGTCGTAAAGCACAGATTACACACAGATCTGAATAGTTGTAATAATGTCCTCCTTTCCCTGTTCCTCATAGCCTCCCTCTGTTACACACACACACACACACACACCCCGGGCCCCTCTGTTACTGGGGTAATTACATGAAATAGCGGGGTTTGTCCCCAGACGTTATTGCTTACATGCCTCATAATGCCAGCCTTAAGGACACATCAGTGTAAATAAGAGCTGAGTCGACTGCTTCACCCAAACAGCCTCGTTGTTTATACGACCGTTATATATCTGTCGGCCGCATTAGATAAACATGGACAAGTTGATTACTCACCGTGTTCGTCCTTGGCCATTTATGAGACGTTTCCCCAAAATGGCACCCTATTCCCGGTATAGTGCACTTACCCCTATGGGACCTGGTCGAAAGTAGTGCACTAGATAAGGGAATAGGGTCCCATTTGGGCCGCTGGCATGGGTTAATGTAGCCACAGATTAGAGCAGCACCTAAAACACATCTCCCATGGTGTTGTAGTGCACATCACTTTTATGGTCATCGCAGAGCAACGGAGAGCTACAATAACATTAGCAGTGGTTTGGTTCGTTCCCTGGAGGTTTTTACAAATGGATTTTGTCCAGTATAAATGTACAAGGAGGGCCTCCCGGGTGGCGCAGTGGTTAAGGGCGCTGTACTGCAGCGCCAGCTGTGCCACCAGAGACTCTGGGTTCGCGCCCAGGCTCTGTCGCAACCGGGAGGTCCGTGGGGCGACTCACAATTGGCCTAGCGTCGTCCGGGTTAGGGAGGGTTTGGCCGGTAGGGATATCCTTGTCTCATCGCCCGTTGCAGTGCTAACCAAGGTTGCCAGGTGCACGGTGTTTCCTCCGACACATTGGTGCGGCTGGCTTCCGGGTTGGATGCGCGCTGTGTTAAGAAGCAGTGGTTGGGTTGGGTTGTGTATCGGAGGACGCATGACTTTCAACCTTCGTCTCTCCCGAGCCCGTACGGGAGTTGTAGCGATGAGACAAGATAGTAGCTACTAACAATTGGATACCACGAAATTGGGGAGAAAAAGGGGGTAAAATAAATTTAAAAAAATAATAAATGTACAAGGTGGAAATCTGCAGACATCTGCTAGGAATAACTGACATTGCTGTTACTTCCCGTTGGCCGACGTAGAGCTGCTGTTACTTCCCGTTGGCCGACGTAGAGCTGCTGTTACTTCCCCGTTGGCCGACGTAGAGCTGCTGTTACTTCCCTATTGGCCGACGTAGAGCTGCTGTTCCTTCCCCGTTGGCCGACGTAGAGCTGCTGTTACTTCCCCGTTGGCCGACGTAGAGCTGCTGTTACTTCCCCGTTGGCCGACGTAGAGCTGCTGTTACTTCCCTATTGGCCGACGTAGAGCTGAGTGGTTGTTGGGTGGTTGTTGGCTAGTTGGGCGGTTGTTGGGTGGTTGGGCGGTTGTTGGGTGGTTTTTGGGTGGTAGTTGGCTAGTTGTTGTGTAGTTGTTGGGTGGTAGTTGTGTAGTTGTTGGGTGGTAGTTGTGTAGTTGTTGGGTGGTTCTTTGTTGGGTGGTAGTTGGCTAGTTTTTGGGTGGTAGTTGGGTGGTAGTTGGCTAGTTGTTGGGTGGTTGTTGGGTGGTAGTTGGGTGGTTGGTGGGTGATTGTTGGGTGGTTGTTGGGTGGTAGTTGGCGGGTTGTTGTTGGGTGGTTGTTGGCTAGTTGTTTGATGGTTGTTGGGTGGTAGTTGGGTGGTAGTTGAGTGGGCGATGTAGCATTGATCAGGAAATTTGTCTAAATAGACTGTCTGCTAATCAACCAGTAGCAGAGAGCAGCCAAGCTACAACTCACCTGAGACAGTCAGTCTGGAGGCTGCTGGCAAACACAAACCACACACACACACACACACACCACACACACCACACACACTAGAGCTGTGGTCCTTTATAATAAATCCTGGCTGTGAAAGTGCTGTCCGTCTGGGACCAGTCTTATTAGCATGACTTCTACCAGCCAGCTGCACACACACAAACACACACACACACACACAAACCACACACACACACACACCACACAGTGTTCTGTTGAATGGACTACAGGATGTATTGATACCTGATGTAGTGTTCTGTTGAATGGACTACAGGATGTGATGTCATGTTCTGTTGAATGGACTACAGGATGTGATGTCATGTTCTGTTGAATGGACTACAGGATGTATTGATACCTGATGTAGTGTTCTGTTGAATGGACTACAGGATGTGATGTCATGTTCTGTTGAATGGACTACAGGATGTGATGTCATGTTCTGTTGAATGGACTACAGGATGTATTGATATGTGATGTAGTGTTCTGTTGAATGGACTACAGGATGTGATGTCATGTTCTGTTGAATGGACTACAGGATGTGATGTCATGTTCTGTTGAATGGACTACAGGATGTATTGATACCTGATGTAGTGTTCTGTTGAATGGACTACAGGATGTATTGATATCTGATGTAGTGTTCTGTTGAATGGACTACAGCTGGCTGTTCTGCTAGAGCTGCCTTGTAGGGCAAAGGTGGGGTGCCGTTCACACGGTCTCTCTCCCGGGTCAGTACGTAGTGGGGTGCCGTTCACACAGTCTCTCTCCCGGGTCTACCCGTTCACACAGTCTCTCCCGGTCAGTCGGTCAGTACGTAGTGGGGTGCCGTTCACACAGTCTCTCTCCCGGGTCAGTAGTCTGTTCACACAGTCTCCCGGGTCAGTACGTAGCCGTTCACACTCTCTCTCCCGGTGGTCAGTGTTGGGGTGCTGCTCACAGTCTCTCTCCCGGTCAGTACCTAGTGGGGTGCCGTTCACACAGTCTCTCTCCCGGGTCAGTACGTGTGGGGTGCCGTTCACACAGTCTCTCTCAGTACGTAGTGGGGTGCCGTTCACACAGTCTCTCCCGGTCAGTAGGTAGTGGGGTGCCGTTCACACAGTCTCTCTCCCGGTCAGTCGGTCAGTACGTAGTGGGGTGCCGTTCACACAGTCTCTCTCCCGGTCAGTCGGTCAGCACGTAGTGGGGTGCCGTTCACACAGTCTCTCTGGCCCCCAGCTGTCCCAGTGTGCGGGTGCTGCGGATGCCGTGGCAACACCATGGTGATGGGCACAGCACCCTGGGTCTCGTTGTAATTAATTTCCAAGAGACACATGTTTCACCTGGTAGATGATATGCCTGTCTGTTGAGTAGGAACATCATGGAGCTCCCTCCCAGTCCCCTCTGGGTTGAGTAGGAACATCATGGAGCTCCCTCCCAGTCCCCTCTGGGTTGAGTAGGAACATCATGGAGCTCCCTCCCAGTCCCAGTCCCTCTCCCAGTCCCCTCTGGGTTGAGTAGGAACATCATGGAGCTCCCTCCCAGTCCCCTCTGGGTTGAGTAGGAACATCATGGAGCTCCCTCCCAGTCCCCTCTGGGTTGAGTAGGAACATCATGGAGCTCCTCCCAGTCCCCTCTGGGTTGATCATGGAGCTCCCTCCCAGTCCCCTCTGGGTTGAGTAGGAACATCATGGAGCTCCCTCCCCTCTGGGTTGAGTCCCTCCCTCCCAGTCCCCTCTGGGTTGAGTAGGAACATCATGGAGCTCCCTCCCAGTCCCCTCTGGGTTGAGTAGGAACATCATGGAGCTCCCTCCCAGTCCCCTCTGGGTTGAGTAGGAACATCATGGAGCTCCCTCCCAGTCCCCTCTGGGTTGAGTAGGAACATCATGGAGCTCCCTCCCAGTCCCCTCTGGGTTGAGTAGGAACATCATGGAGCTCCCTCCCAGTCCCCTCTGGGTTGAGTAGGAACATCATGGAGCTCCCTCCCAGTCCCCTCTGGGTTGAGTAGGAACATCATGGAGCTCCCTCCCAGTCCCCTCTGGGTTGAGTAGGAACATCATGGAGCTCCCTCCCAGTCCCCTCTGGGTTGAGTAGGAACATCATGGAGCTCCCTCCCAGTCCCCTCTGGGTTGAGTAGGAACATCATGGAGCTCCCTCCCAGTCCCCTCTGGGTTGAGTAGGAACATCATGGAGCTCCCTCCCAGTCCCCTCTGGGTTGATCATCATGGAGCTCCCTCCCAGTCCCCTCTGGGTTGAGTAGGAACATCATGGAGCTCCCTCCCAGTCCCCTCTGGGTTGAGTAGGAACATCATGGAGCTCCCTCCCAGTCCCCTCTGGGTTGAGTAGGAACATCATGGAGCTCCCTCCCAGTCCCCTCTGGGTTGAGTAGGAGCATCATGGGCTCCCTCCCAGTCCCCTCTGGGTTGAGTAGGAACATCATGGAGCTCCCTCCCAGTCCCCTCTGGGTTGAGTAGGAACATCATGGAGCTCCCTCCCAGTCCCCTCTGGGTTGAGTAGGAACATCATGGAGCTCCCTCCCAGTCCCCTCTGGGTTGAGTAGGAACATCATGGAGCTCCCTCCCAGTCCCCTCTGGGTTGAGTAGGAACATCATGGAGCTCCCTCCCAGTCCCCTCTGGGTTGAGTAGGAACATCATGGAGCTCATGGAGCTCCTCCCAGTCCCCTCTGGGTTGAGTAGGAACATCATGGAGCTCCCTCCCAGTCCCCTCTGGGTTGAGTAGGAACATCATGGAGCTCCCTCCCAGTCCCCTCTGGGTTGAGTAGGAACATCATGGAGCTCCCTCCCAGTCCCCTCTGGGTTGAGTAGGAACATCATGGAGCTCCCTCCCAGTCCCCTCTGGGTTGAGTAGGAACATCATGGAGCTCCCTCCCAGTCCCCTGGGTTGAGTAGGAACATCATGGGCTTGTCCCCTCTGGGTTGAGTAGGAACATCATGGAGCTCCCTCCCAGTCCCCTCTGGGTTGAGTAGGAACATCATGGAGCTCCCTCCCAGTCCCCTCTGGGTTGAGTAGGAACATCATGGAGCTCCCTCCCAGTCCCCTCTGGGTTGAGTAGGAACATCATGGAGCTCCCCCTCCCAGTCCCCCCAGTCTGGGTTGAGTAGGAACATCATGGAGCTCCCTCCCAGTCCCCTCTGGGTTCATGGAGTAGTCCCCTCTGGGTTGAACATCATGGAGCTCCCTCCCAGTCCCCTCTGGGTTGAGTAGGAACATCATGGAGCTCCCCCCTCTGGGTTGAGTAGGAGCATCAGGAGCTCCCTCCCAGTCCCCTCTGGGTTGAGTAGGAACATCATGGATCCCTCCCAGGAGCTCCTCCTCCCAGTCCCCTCTGGGTTGAGTAGGAACATCATGGAGCTCCCTCCCAGTCCCCTCTGGGTTGAGTAGGAACATCATGGAGCTCCCTCCCAGTCCCCTCTGGGTTGAGTAGGAACATCATGGAGCTCCCTCCCAGTCCCCTCTGGGTTGAGTAGGAACATCATGGAGCTCCCTCCCAGTCCCTCTCTGGGTTGAGTAGGAACATCATGGAGCTCCTCCCAGTCCCCTCTGGGTTGAGTCCCCTCCCCTCTGGGTCCCCCTCTCCCCTCTGGGTTGAGTAGGAACATCATGGAGCTCCCTCCCAGTCCCCTCTGGGTTGAGTAGGAACATCATGGAGCTCCCTCCCCTCTGGGTTGAGTAGGAGTCCCCCAGTCCCCTCTGGGTTGAGTAGGAACATCATGGAGTTCCCTCCCAGTCCCCTCTGGGTTGAGTAGGAACATCATGGAGTTCCCTCCCAGTCCCCTCTGGGTTGAACATCATGGAGCTCCCTCCCAGTCCCCTCTGGGTTGAGTAGGAACATCATGGAGCTCCTCCCAGTCCCCTCTGGGTTGAGTAGGAACATCATGGAGCTCCCTCCCAGTCCCCTCTGGGTTGAGTAGGAACATCATGGAGTTCCCTCCCAGTCCCCTCTGGGTTGAGTAGGAACAACCAAGGCTTGACCTAACAGGACAATGGGTTTTTTTTGTGTGTGAAATGGAAAATATTAGTTATAAGAGAGAGAGAGAGAGAGGGTTTAGTGATTTGTTCATTTGTTAGGTAATTAATGCTCGAGGTTGTTTTTTTTTTAAATGTGTTCAATAAAGAAGTATACCTGAATGAGATGATGATGTTATCTCTATCAGAAATACAGCTTCTTGGAATCATTATAAATCCACCCCTAATCTGATGGATTACTAGGTATGATCAGTTTTAAACCTGTTATTGTCTGGGCCTTTTGATGTGCAGGGTGTACCTGGACCTAACCGTATAGACAGGCCCTGGATAGACTGATAAAAGGCCTTGAATGAACACATATAGCAGAAGGGCTGTTTGATGGTGTATGGACTGATGCGTACATGGAGCAGAATGCCTGTTTGATCCTGTGTATGTGTAATCCACACTAATCCCCCTGGCAGAGAAGACAGAGAAGATGGATTTCAAAGCAGATGTTTCCTCAGTCTTCTCTTTTTCATCGTGACTGAGCCCCAGTTGTTGTTTTGTTGTTTGCTCTCACATGTTTCTCTCTCTGTCTCGCTCACTCTCTCTCTCTTTCTCTCTCTCTCTCTCTAAAGTCCCTCCCTGAAGTCTTACTCCAAGGATACAGGATGTGTTGTGTGTTTTAACAGAGGGAAGAGCTTTGTTGTAGGGAACGATGTTTGCACAATTAACACGCTATCGTAAACAACACTTTTTGTATCGGGGGTAACCAACCTGATCTCATAAACTATACGTCACATAGTAAATGTGAATCCGGGGACACTTAAATTAGTATGATATGTTACGTTTGGTATGGCGCTACATGAGGCGGATGGTTACTTAAGGCAAAAATGAAAGTAGGGTGGATGGGTGGACGTATAATGCGAACATCTAGAAACCCAAAGTTGCGACACTTTAGCCTTTTGGCTAATTAGCAACTTTTCAACTACTTAGCATGCTAGCTAACCCTTTTTTACTAACCTTAACCCTTAAACCCTTTAACCTAACCCTTAGCCTAGCTAAGTCCACCATTTGCACGTGGTTGCTCCTGGGGGTTCATGAGGGGGAAGCGGATGTTCTTCATGAGCTTGGGGGCGTGGTCCATGCGTTAGTCATCTAGCTAACATTAGCCACCTAGCTAGAATTCGTTATATATAATATGTTTTGCAAATTCCTAACATATTAAACCAATAATATAAATGTAACCTGTAAAGTGTTTTATGAACTGAAAAAAAAGCTTATTTCTTTCAAACTTTGGGCACAAATTTGTTTCATCCCTGTTTGTCAGCATTTCTCATTTGCCAAGATAATCCATACACCTGACAGATGTGTCGTGTCTTTACTATCATTAAATTGAAGACATTGTTTTATCAAAGATTCCCTGTAATTAGTATAACGCGATCAAACTAATTAATCGTGTAACTATAATTAACTAGGAAATAGGGGGCACCAAGGAAAGTATTCAGATTACAAAGTTATAATGTCCCAATATAACCTTTCAGATATTTTCATATCTGATCAATAGTCTTATGATTTATGATTTATTTATTTTACCTCATGTTAGTCTCATTCCAAACGTCGTAAATTGTTGGTTATCTGCACGAATCCAGTCTTCACTATGAGTCATCCATACATCAATTGTCTTAAATCATTTATTTATTACTAACTAAGTAATTCACAGAAATGCATAAACAAACAGTAAATGTGGTTACATGAAATTATAGAATGCGCCCCTAGTGGGCGGAACCGGCATGGCAGCTTGTTAGACAAAGGGGCAGTGGGGGGTCGACTAAGAAGTCCCTACAGAGTTAATTATAACAATTAAAATGCTAATCCTTTACACATGAACGCTCACTCATTCGGGAACAATTGCAATCAATATATATATTTACGCTCAGTGTGTCGTCTTGATCGCTGGTGAAAAGTCTTTATTTTGTAGAATTGTCTGTCTCTCCCTCTCTCTCTCTCTGTCTTGGTTAGAGGGGATATTTCAAAGTGACATTCGTTATAGAATGGATGTTTCGGCGGTTGTCGTTCTTCGCGTTCAATGATGCCGAATTCCTAGCTGCAGAGACTAGTAATCAATATGAAGGACTTGTTCTTATTCTGTCGGTATCGATAGTCTAAGAGTTTAACGACGTGGTCTGGTTAAAAATATTCAGCAATGGTCTACACCTTTAGCCCTCTCGTAATTGAGGTAATTCTCCTCCTAATGGAGAAAAACATGGTCTGGTGATAATTTCTCAAAGTTGTGTTTTATTCGGAATGGCAGAAAAGGGCTGTTCCAGGATGCCTGACCCTAACTGGGCTCAGGGGCGGTCCAGGATGCCTGACCCTAACTGGGCTCAGGGGTGGTCCAGGAGGTCTGACCCTAACTGGACTCAGGGGCGGTCCAGGATGTCTGACCCTAACTGGCCTCAGGGGCGGTCCAGGATGTCTGGCCCTAACTGGGCTCAGGGGCGGTCCAGGATGTCTGACCCTAACTGGGTTCAGGGGCGGTCCAGGATGTCTGGCCCTAACTGGGCTCAGGGGCGGTCCAGGATGTCTGACCCTAACTGGGCTCCCTAGGGGGGGCGGTCCAGGAGGCCTGACCCTAACTGGCCTCAGGGGCGGTCCAGGATGTCTGACCCTAACTCACCTCAGGGGCGGTCCAGGATGTCTGACCCTAACTGGCCTCAGGGGCGGTCCAGGATGTCTGACCCTAACTGGCCTCAGGGGCGGTCCAGGATGTCTGACCCTAACTGGCCTCAGGGGCGGTCCAGGATGTCTGACCCTAACTGGCCTCAGGGGCGGTCCAGGATGTCTGACCCTAACTGGCCTCAGGGGCGGTCCAGGATGTCTGACCCTAACTGGCCTCAGGGGCGGTCCAGGATGTCTGACCCTAACTGGCCTCAGGGGCGGTCCAGGATGTCTGACCCTAACTGGCCTCAGGGGCGGTCCAGGATGTCTGACCCTAACTGGCCTCAGGGGCGGTCCAGGATGTCTGACCCTAACTGGCCTCAGGGGCGGTCCAGGATGTCTGACCCTAACTCACCTCAGGGGCGGTCCAGGATGTCTGACCCTAACTCACCTAAGGGGCGGTCCAGGATGTCTGACCCTAACTCACCTAAGGGGCGGTCCAGGATGTCTGACCCTAACTCACCTAAGGGGCGGTCCAGGATGTCTGACCCTAACTCACCTAAGGGGCGGTCCAGGATGTCTAACTTTAGTTCAAATCAAAAGGGAATTGTACTTTTCTTCATTAAACAGTCCACAATCATCTTACACCATTATATATATCTTATACAACAATTAGATGTAAACCTCATATCTGAGGCTATTATAAAACAGTATCGTCCTCACTCATTCATCTTATACAACAATTAGAGGTAAACCTCATATCTGAGGCTATTATAAAACAGCATCATCCTCACTCATTCATCTTATACAACAATTAGAGGTAAACCTCATATCTGAGGCTATTATATAAACAGTGTAATGGTAATGTGGTCACACCGTCTCCCATGACCTTCCCCAAGTTGTGCCAAACGGACCAGTTCGTAGCTGGATTCTTCATCGATCTTTTACACTTTCTCTGGAACTTGAAATGTGTTCGTACCTCAAGTTCTGTGAGGGTGGAAGGATTTCCTTTGTCCTCTGTGAAAGCTTACCCTCTTCTCTAATACTGTGTGGCCATGAGGTCTTCTCAGGAATTTATGACCTCTGACCACAGCAGTCTGGTTGTAGAAGCAGAGAGAGCGGGGGGATGGTGCTCGCCGTACTCAAAGAGGGCAACGTCATGACAGGTGTGGCATATCAAGAAGCTTTTTAAACAGCATGATCATTACACAGATGCACCTTGTCCTGGGGACAATAAAAGGCCACTTTTAAATTGTGTAGTTTTGTCACAGAACACAGTACCACGGATGTCTCAAGTTTTGAGGGAGAGTGCAATTGGCATGCTGACTGCAGGAATATCCACCAGAGCTCTTTCCAGAGAATTTATTGTTAATTTCTCTACCATAAGCCGCCAGAGTATTTCTGTCTGTAATAAGCCCTTTTGTGGGGGAAAAACTCATTCTTATTGGCTGGGCCTATGCCCTCCCAGGCCCCCACCTATAGCTACGCCCCTGCCCAGTTATGTGAAATCCATAGACAAGGGCTAATAAATGTATTTCAATTGACTGATTGGGGCGGCAGCTAGCCTAGTGGTTAGAGTGTAGGGATGGCAGGTAGCCTAGTGGTTAGAGTGTAGGGACGTCAGGTAGCCTAGTGGTTAGAGTGTAGGGACGTCAGGTAGCCTAGTGGTTAGAGTGTAGGACGGCAGGTAGCCTAGTGGTTAGAGTGTAGGGACGGCAGGTAGCCTAGTGGTTAGAGTGTAGGGACGGCAGGTAGCCTAGTGGTTAGAGTGTAGGGACGGCAGGTAGCCTAGTGGTTAGAGTGGAGGGACGGCAGGTAGCCTAGTGGTTAGAGTGTAGGGACGGCAGGTAGCCTAGTGGTTAGAGTGTAGGGATGGCAGGTAGCCTAGTGGTTAGAGTGTAGGGACGGCAGGTAGCCTAGTGGTTAGAGTGTAGGGACGGCAGGTAGCCTAGTGGTTAGAGTGTAGAGACGGCAGGTAGCCTAGTGGTTAGAGTGTAGGGACGGCAGGTAGCCTAGTGGTTAGTGTGTAGGGATGGCAGGTAGCCTAGTGGTTAGAGTGTAGGGACGGCAGGTAGCCTAGTGGTTAGAGTGTAGGGACGGCAGGTAGCCTAGTGGTTAGAGTGTAGGGACTGCAGGTAGCCTAGTGGTTAGAGTGTAGGGACGGCAGGTAGCCTAGTGGTTAGAGTGTAGGGACGGCAGGTAGCCTAGTGGTTAGAGTGTAGGGACGGCAGGTAGCCTAGTGGTTAGAGTGTAGGGACGGCAGGTAGCCTAGTGGTTAGAGTGTCCGGACAGCAGGTAGCCTAGTGGTTAGAGTGTAGGGACGGCAGGTAGCCTAGTGGTTAGAGTGTAGGGACGGCAGGTAGCCTAGTGGTTAGAGTAGCCTAGTGGTTAGAGTGTAGGGACGGCAGGTAGCCTAGTGGTTAGAGTGTAGGGACGGCAGGTAGCCTAGTGGTTAGAGTGTAGGGACGGCAGGTAGCCTAGTGGTTAGAGTGTAGCCGGACGGCAGGTAGCCTAGTGGTTAGAGTGTAGGGATGGCAGGTAGCCTAGTGGTTAGAGTGTAGGGACGGCAGGTAGCCTAGTGGATAGAGTGTAGGGATGGCAGGTAGCCTAGTGGTTAGAGTGTAGGGACGGCAGGTAGCCTAGTGGTTAGAGTGTAGGGACGGCAGGTAGCCTAGTGGATAGAGTGTAGGGACGGCAGGTAGCCTAGTGGTTAGAGTGTAGGGACGGCAGGTAGCCTAGTGGTTAGAGTGTAGGGACGGCAGGTAGCCTAGTGGTTAGAGTGTAGGGACGGCAGGTAGCCTAGTGGTTAGAGTGTAGGGACGGCAGGTAGCCTAGTGGTTAGAGTGTAGGGACGGTAGCCTAGTGGTTAGGTAGCCTAGCCTAGTGGTTAGAGTGTAGGGACGGCAGGTAGCCTAGTGGTTAGAGTGTAGGGACGGCAGGTAGCCTAGTGTTTAGAGCGTTGGACTAGTAACTGAAAGGTTGCTAGATCGAACCCCCGAGCTGACACGGTAAAAATCTGTCGTTCTGCCCCTTAACAAGGCAGTTAAACCCTGCTGTTCCTAGGCCTTCATTGTAAATAAGAATGTGTACTTAACTGACCTGCCTAGTTAAATAAAGGTAAAATAAATTAAAAATTAAAAAACAATAAATCCCTTATATGAACTGTGACTCAATGAAACCATTGAAATTGTTGCATGTTGCGTTTTAGTCAGTATATAATACGAATTGTAATTGGTAACATTTCATACGAAATGGGTGATGAGATTCCCACAAATAAAACCATACCGTACGAAACGTAACATATCCTACTGAATGGCTCTCGGGTTTACGTACAGAAAAGTAGGAAATGTTCTGACATCAGGTTGGGGAAACACGTGAACGTACGACAGCACGTCTTTTAAGAAGAGAAGACATCCTTCCCCCTCCTCCTCATCATCCTCCTCCCCCTCCTCCCCCTCCCCCTCCCCCCATCCCTCCTCCTCCTCCCCCCCCCTCCTCCCTCCCCCTCCTCCCCCATCCTCCTCCCTCCCCCCCTCCCCTCTCCCTCCTCCCCTCCTCCTCCTCCTCCCCCCTCCTCCCATCCTCCCCCCTCCTCCCCCTCCCCCTCCTCCTCCCCCCCTCCCCTCCCTCCCCTCCCTCTCCCCCTCCTCCCCTCCCCCTCCTCCTCCCCCTCCTCCCCTCCCCCCCTCCTCCCCCATCCTCCCTCCTCCCCCTCCTCCTCCTCTCCCCCTCCTCCTCCCCCTCCTCCCCTCCCCCTCCTCCTCCCCCATCCTCCCTCCTCCTCCCCCTCCTCCTCCCTCTCCCCCTCCTCCTCCCTCCTCCTCCTCCTCCCCCCTCCCCCTCCTCCTCCCTCCTCCTCCTCTCCCCCTCCTCCTCACCCCGTTGTGTTAAAATGTTAATGCTGATAACCCCCTGCCCCCATGTGCCTGATAAGCCACTTCTGGGCTCTCGCATTATTGGCCCCCTGAAACTAGTCTAGCGTCTGCTCTTGTGTGTGTGTGTGCGTGTGTGTGTGTGTGTGTGTGTGTGTGTGTGTGTGTGTGTGTGTGTGTGTGTGTGTGTGTGTGTGTGTGTGTGTGCATGTGTTAGTCT